>NW_015160859.1:202169-221381 GCF_001447785.1 Gekko japonicus | reverse complement strand
GGCCTCTGAAACAAAGCACATATACCAATGTATAGAGAAATGGTGGTGTAGTGTTGTGAGGTCTATATAAACAGCCTGCTGGTATTGCTGTGACTGTCTTGTGGTTTACCAAAGGACCATAGCATTTGGAGCACTGCAGTCACATCAAACCAAAATAATGGTTAGAAAGAAAGCACAGTAATTGGAAGTGTTCTTCATGCTGCCAACTTGCACTGTTTTCCAAAAGTATTAAACATATCATCACTTCATATACTTTTGAATTCAAATTTTCATAAATACATTAAAATAATCTTTACTGAAAGTTTTTCTGGGGGGGGCAAGGTCATCCAACATTATTTGACAGTGCATACCATTTGGTGTGCAATTTACTTAGGACTACTTTAAAACAGTGCTACATTGGGAACATACGGTGCATCTGGAGAACAAGAAAAAATCAGATAATGGTAATGTAACAAGGAAACTGTCAATGCTAGTTTATTATTGCTAGTCTATGAGTCTATTAATCTGAAAATGGGTTTTAGCTCCTGTGTACTGGCTGCACAACACATACGACAATGTGAGACTGCTTAAAACCAGTCAAACCACTGATCCATGTAGCCCAATACTATTTACTGCTTCTGCTACTTTCTGAAGTCTTAGATCTGTTCTGCACCTCAGTGTTGCTAATGTTTCCCGGTGAGTTGAATCCCCAGCTTATGTTCCTGCTTCATGGCACCCTTTCCACAAAAGGGCATTTGGGGGAATTCTTTCTTGAATTTTGATCCAACACTCCCCATGTGTTCTGCACTTCCTTTGAAAAGGGACTGTGCAGCTACATCATCATGTATTTTGTCAGCAATGGAACCTCCATGTGTTCTGTACTTCCTTTGAAAAGGGACTGTGCAGCCACATCATCATGTACTTTGTCAGCAATGGAACCACCTTTTTTTGCGCATGTGCAGTAATGTTATGACATCATCATAAGATTGTAAAAAAAGGCTGGCTGTATCATGGGGAACAGCACGGTTGCTGCCATCTCAGAGGTCCTCCTCTCCTCCTTAATCACCAAGTAAGAAAATGGCTGGCAATTGTCAAACTAGATACACCAGTTCATAACACTGTTATTCAATAATTATGAAGCATGCTAAATGTGTCATCATGTACTTTGTCAGCAATGGAACTGCCTTTTTTTGGGCATATGCAGTAATGTTATAACATCATAACACTGTAAAAAAAAGAAAATACACCAGGAGCTGTAGGGGAAGAGAAGGGGGGGGGGGAATGAAGAAACAATACAAGCGTTTGGCATCAAAACCTACCCACCAGAAAAAAAGATGAAAGGAAAGGAACTTCATGGACAGGCAACTGCATGGAGAAGGCTACATGAAACCTTGCTGCCCGTTTTGTCCCAATGTTATAACATTGCTATATTATAATGAAAAAATTGGTATTGTAACACAATCAACATTACGCTTTAAAAAATTAGCAGATTGCTCAGGGGACAACCTAAAGAGCCAAAGGAAAAAAATTGCGGAAAAAGTGGATTCAGAAAATGCAGGGTAACGGGGCACTAAATTCAGATCTCCTCCTGAGGAGGCAAAAAGTTGTACAGAAAATTTTACAAACTTTGATTATTTAAGAATGCTGATGTGAAGGTTTGCATTTGTATGGAAATGGTCTTAGGCACAGAACTTGCCCACTTCTGCTGCTGAAGCTCTTTTCTTAACTGGAGAAAAGACTCCTTTTTTAACTGAATCCCATGCAAAGCATGTGTTGTGCCACTACAGTTCATTCCTGAAAGTGCAGCAAGAATATTAGCCAGTCATCTGTAGTTCTATGGATGAGCTAGAATGTGTGGCCATTAGCAGCTGGAAGGAAGTAGAACAAGAGAAAGAGAGAAATGAGGACCAAAGAGAATTAAAGGGTTTAAAACAGGAAAGAATAATGAAAAAAGCTGGGACAATCTTAACATTGGCTTTTCTGGGCCCCTTCGTAGAGAAGTTCTAAGCAAAGGTTCACCATAATTTTACCTAGGCAATATGTATTTGCCTCTACATTTTACAGATATGGCAAAAACATTAATAAAATATTTAAATTTAGGTGTCCACCTGTGAGGAAGGTGCAGATATGCAGATGTTTTGGAAACAAATACATAGTGTACTTTTTTCGTATTGCCAAAATTAGATTTATAGAAGATTGAATTTGAAACACAAGAGTGATCTGTGCTACAAGAGTGGGCTGACCTCTGTCATGTGAATATAATACAGAAATATACCTGCTGTAAGAGAAAGGGATGTGGGAAACACGGGGTGAGTAAAATAAAGACATTCTTTGTTTAGAATTAAGCCTTGATTGGACATAAATGACTGTTGTCCTTGAGTGGGGACACCGCAAAATATGGCTTACAATGCAATCTTATGCAGACTTACTCCAGTCTAAGCCCACTGAAATCATATACTCTGCACAAGATTGCACTTCCAGTTTCTGTGAAGTTAGGGTTGAATCACCGGAGGGACACACCAAAATAAAAGTAGATGTTCTTTTGCCGTTGGAAATTATTATACATCTCTGGTGCTTCTTTGCCCACCACATGCAACGAGATGGATGATTTTACTTTATTGGGTTTTTCTTCAACCTATATGGCAGCTAGATACAGTTCAAAGCTTTGCCTAAATTTCCTCCAGTTTTCTGCAATGTGGCCAAGCTTCTACATAGTGGATGGGGTTTGCAAAAACTCCATAATTATATTTCTGCTGCTATTTTGAAACAGACCTCAGATCCTTGGGTGGAGGTCTTCTTGTCCACAATATTCAAGTGCCCTACTACTGCTTCAAATGGATGATTGGCATCCAGCTTCTAATGCCAGGTGACAGGGCTGGCAACTCCAGGCTGGGAAATTCCTGGAGATTTGGAGGTAGAGCCCATGGAAGGCAGGGAGGGACCTCAGCAGGTTGTAATGCCATAGAGTCCACCTCTCAAAGCAGACATTTTCTCCAGGGGACCTGATTGCTGTAGTCTGGAGATCAGTTGTAATTCTGGGAGATCTCCAGGCCCTGCCCAGAGGTTGGACACCCAACAGAGTGATAAAGTAGGGTTTAATCAGGTAAGGACCACACCAAAGTAAATGAAATAGTTTGTTGCTGTTGGAAAAATGCATCTGTAGCACTTGTCAGTCTAAACTAACCCTGTATAAAGTGTTACCTGCACCTGTTCCCACCCCCTTTAGGTTCATAATGGTCTGGTGAGTGCCCCTTACCAAGGCGGGTAGAATGTTAAAAGAAAGTTAGCTGGAATGCAACACAAGGGCCCCGGTCACACGGGCAGGAAACTGCGGGGGAGAAGCGTGGCTGTTTGCCCTGGGGCAAACTACTGCGCAGTTACGCGATCAGACCTCCCGTGGAGGTCCTGTGGAGGTACCGTGGAGGTTCCATGGCAAGGGAGAGGTGCTGATCACAGGACAAGCTGGCGCGCAATGAAGAAGCGCGCACCGCGGCAAACTGTTTTTTGTGTGTGTGTACACGACAAATGCGCATGCTCCGTTGGGTGCGTGTGCGCATCCACAGAGACTTGGACAAAAAACCCCCACCTTATTTGCCAGGGGACATGGGCGGGCGCCGGATGCCACCGGAAACGCGATCAGACGCCCGCCCTTGCCCCGCAGTTTCCGGAAACTAGTACCTCCGAGGTACTAGTTTTTTGCCACGCAGTTTCGGCTGGAAGCCTCGGTTGAGCCACGGGAGTGCTACGCTTCCCAGATGTGCTGGTGAGATCGCGCCCGGAAACTCTGCCTGTTTTCCGTCTCACTCGTGTGGCTTCTGTTCCGTGTGACCGCAGCCAATGTTATTTAAACAATAAAATAGTTTATTAGCTAAAGACAAGCAAGGAATACAAAACAGAATACTTACTTCCTAAAAAAGAGACAGTGGTTAAATATACAGAACAAAGATTTCCCCATGCACAGAAGCTTCTGGACTGGCCCAGAGAGATCACGAAAGACAAAGCCTTCCCTGGATCTCTGAGAGTCAGTGCTGAAATGAAGCGCCTTGCCTTCTTTTATACCATATTGGCCCCATACATTTTGATTGGGCCATAGAAATTATAAACTGCATCAATTAATCTAACTGCCCTGGTAATGTGGGTCATTATGGCCCAGGAAATGTTCCCACATTCCAGAGGCAATGGGGTTACCCTGATGCTTTTAGCAAAACAATGCAAGATAGCACCTAAATTTTAAAATGACAAACACAAGAATCCTTACAATTTCAGGATGTTCTTTGTTTCCTTGAATCAGGGCAGCCAGTCAGGCAGTGTATGCTGGCTTGAGGTGTGATGTGAGTTTCTGCATGTAGGCAAGCCTTTAGTATTGCAAATATTCGGGCTTCCTTGACTTAATGGCAGGTGCATACCAATCTTTTATTTCTAAATGTTTCCAAATCCTTTAGATTCATGAACAATGTAATGCAAATGTTGTGAGAGCTTTTCCTGGAACAAAGGGCTTGCAAAGAAACATGGGGTTCGGTTCAGTGAAGCAGGCCAAGCCTGTTTGCTGCCTTGCTAGCAAAGACAGAGACAGATACATGGATTTTATAAACTATTTGGTTCATTTTTAAACCCAAACCTTCTATATTTCTAAAATGTCTTGCCACAGTTGCCAGAATATTCAACTAGCTTCCCTGAATACTAATACCTACTCCCCAAGCTCCTCCCTCTAGCTAGCAGGGATCCTCTCTAAATTCTTATCCTGTCTGTTCCTTTAATGAAATGTCTCTGTACTAGCAACCAGTGAGAGGTTTAGGGGGCAGGGATCTGTAAATAGGCAGTGTGGTGACAGGGCTGGCAACCCCACAACATCACTTTGGTGTGAATCCAGAAGTGACATTATCACATAGGCACAATGCTGTAGTATTTCCCCTAAACTCTATGGTTTTAATGTAGAGTTTGGGGGGGGGGTTGTCCTAAAGCATTGTGCTGATGTGATGATATCACTACCAGGTTCTTACTGAAAGTGATGTTGCAACATTGGAACGGTGCCTAATGCTCTCCAACCCTCACTCAACCCCCATTGGACTACTAAGCAACAGCTGTGGGCAACTGAGGCTGCTTGCAGGAGGTCTTCCTCTATAGTAGGAGACCTAGTAGCTCTAAGAGACTCCTGGCTGTATCCGAGAACGTTAAGGTACAGATAAAGAGGAGAACCATGTCACAGAGATCTTTGCTTTATTACAATCAGTGGCTTTGCCTTTTTGGCATCCTTTGCACCACAAAAATTAATCTTGCTGGTCTATGGTAGTGCACTATTTCTATTTAAATCATGAGTCTTTTGAGGCCTTAACTGTATTCAGGAACAGTCTGTATTTACAATAAGTGACTCCATAAGACATTTTATGTGTGATCTCATTGAGCTAAGTATTGCTTCCTTTCATGTTGAATAAACTATGAAAACTCTTGGCTGCAGCACATTGTTGTTCCTGTCTGTTTAAATATCACAACTATGTCATCAAAATGCAGGCTGTGAGTACAATTCCTTTGAATTGCTGTGATTCTCTGTGATCAGAAGTAACCCCTCTGTAATCTGTAACAGTTACTCTAATCGGATTTAAGGCTGGCCAAGCACTTCTAAAGCAGCCAGGCAGTGACATGTATTAAAATGTTACACTGTTTTGCCTTTAAAGAGAAAGCAAACACTTATAGTGTGATTAGATGGGATTAGAATTTTTTCATTAAAATTGTTTTAATTACTGACTGAAGTTTACAATCCGATTTAATGAGCACCAGAAAAATTGCTAGTGAGGGAGGGGGAAAAAGTCCATAAAATATTTCCACTTTAATGCTTCTTCCCCTCCTGTAGATTTATGTCTTTAAATGTTAAGTATCATGAATAGGAGGCCACAGAGAAGGTACAAAATCAACAGGTAATTCAAGTGTAATCACAAATGTACAACAGGAATAAACTTTGGCCATAAGCCTACATTTTGTCCACATATTATCTAGCTACGTAGAAAAGGTGGAGAAAATTCTCTGGGTTTGAAGTTTCCCAGTTGGCTGGAAGATTAGATTATTTTAGAGATTGTAATAGAAGCTGCCTTGACCTGGATGGTGGGAGAGCACTAAGGAAGTCCAGGGTTGCTATACAGAGGTACTTGAAAACCACTCAGCTCTGATTGTTTCTTGCTTTGTAAACCCTATGGGGTTTCTATTTTGGCTGCAGTTTAACAGCACTTTCCACCCCCAAGCCAGGGAAGAAGGAGAAGAGACTGGATTTATATCGCACCCTTCACTACCCAAAGGAGTCTCAGAGCATCTTACAAACTCCTTTCCCTTCCCCTCCCCACAACAGACACCCTGTGAGGTAGGTGGGGCTGAGAGAGTTCTGACAGAAACTGCTCTTTTTCAAGAACAGCTGTGCCAGAACTATAGGTTGCCCAAGGTCATCCAGCAGGCGCAAGTGGAGGAGTGGGGAATCAAACCCAGTTCTCCCAGATTAGAGTCCACGCACTTAACCACTACACCAAAAATATCTTGTAAGTCTGTAGAGGAATTTTGTCATCAAAACTTGTACCATGACTCTATAGAATATTAAAATCTGAGGATTGTTACAGATAGTGTAGCCAGGTCTGTAAAAAATGTAGTGGGACATGACAGCCAGTGCTGTGTAGTGGTTAGAGTATCAAACTAGGATCTGGGGACCTGAGTTCAAATCCTCATTCTGTTGTAACATTTGACAGGTAATCCCGGGCTGGTCACACACTGGCCCCATTCACACGGAGCATTTGCCACGCTAAAGATACAGATGATAGGCGGATTTTCCGGGCGCGATCACACCGCAACATCTGGGAAGCATAGTGCACCTGTGGCTAACCCGTGGCTTCTCGCCGAAGATGCAGAGTAAAAAACTACCACATATGATGTACTAGTTTCCGGCAAATGCAGGGCAAGGGCAGGCATCTGATCGTGTTTCCGCTGGAATCCTATGGCATCCGGCGCCCGCCCATGTCTCATCGCAAACCGGATTAAAAAAAAAAAGTCTCTACAGGATGCGCACAAATGCCCACTGGCACATGCGCACACTGTGGTGAGGGGAAAAAAATCCCGTTTGCCATGGAAGCAGCGCCTAGCGATTGCCAGTGTCATCGCATCACGCTGCTTCTTTGCCGCGCTGCAGGATAGCTGTGTGATCGGCACCTAACGGCATACCCACAGGACCTCCACAGGACATGTGATCGGGCTGCCGTGCATTACTTTGCTCCGGGGCAAACAGCCACACTCCCCCCCCCACATTTTCCGGCCCGTGTGACCAGGGCCACTGTCATCCTAATCTACTTCACAGAGCTGTTAGGATAACACGGAGAGGAGGAGAAGTGGGTATGTCACCTTCAACTGTTTATGTACCAAATAAACAAAATTACTTAAAAAATTAAGGAGACAATAAAGACTTATTGCAAACCAAAGGGAGCTTAAATAAAGTTAATAGTACCTGCCTGTGTTCTATGATAGCACGGAAAATAGAAGGACTAGAAACATCCTAATTCTTTTAAAATGAAAGCTAAAATTTCAGGAAAGAAGCCTGCAATATTCTTGAGAGAGCCAGATTCTGAAAGAGACCAACTCCTGTTACAATGTCCCTAAATACAGAACAGAATGTAGAACAGAAAGTAGCCTTATGTTAGAAATGGCCTGTATCTCTTTATGGTTTGGAGAATATCTAGATTCAAGAACTTTTCTTTTTTTAAAAAATAATTTTTATTTTAATATAAACAATAACAATCTCAGAACATGCAATGCTTACAACAGTTTAGGTAGAGTAGAAAGTATATCATGGAATATAATACAGGTAAAGTATGCTTAACAAAGCTAGGTACATATCGTTCAACATAACAGAATGTCAACAGAAGTAATGTTGTTGAATAATTCCAGATTGCAAGCTATAAAATCTAGGACTGGATACCAAAAAATAAAATAGTTGGAGGGTGATGGAGACTGATCTTGTTGGGATACTTGATCAAGAATCTCATCCATTGTTACAGAGTCCCAGAGAGTCCTATACCAAGATTTCAGAGAAGAAGAGGTGGGTTTCTTCCAAACATATGCTATTACTGAACGAGCAGCTGCACAGAGAACCATAATTAAATCCCGTCGTATTGGAGGAATATTAGGCAAATTCCACAAATTTAATAACATTAACTCAGGAGATAAAGGAATAAGATAACCTGTAATCACATGAATTTATTGTCTAATAATGCTCCAGAAGTTATAAATATTTGGGCAATGCTACCAGCAGTGTAAGTAAAAGCCCAGCATACCATACTGCTTCCAACAAAAGGGTGAGTAAACTGTATTAATATGGTGTAATTATGTAGGGGTGAAGTACCATAGAGAGGCCCCTGCCACACGGCAGGGAAAAGACGGGGCGAAGCGCGGCTTTTAAAAGCCGCGCCAAAAAAGAAACGCCCCGGCGGGATCCCACGGATCCCGGTTGCCGCGCTCCGTTCCTCCCCGGCACGATCAGATGCCAGGGAGGAAGATACGACTTGGAGGGGGAGGCTGCCGTACTGCGCATGCTCGAGCATGCGCAGTAAGGCAGGGGGGGCGGGGGATCGAAGGTGGGAAGAAGCGCCACCGATCCCACGGCCGGGATGAAGCGCCTCAACTGGATGAACCACCGAAGGTAGGTGGTTCATCTTTGAGGCGCTTCATCGGGGGCTGGGCCGGGTTGGAGGCGGGAGCGCGACGCCAGGCAGATGTTGCCGTGGGATCGCGCCCGTCTGATGCGCCTCCAATCCGGCCCGCTCCCGGCTCAAACTGCCTTGTATGAACGGGGCCAGAGATGGTTTTAAAGAATTGAGTTTTGATGTTGATCACTTTTGATTGATTAATACATGAGTTCCAAATTGCTTTCCAGTGTGTTTCAGTCTGGTGGAGTACACCATCTTTTTGCCAAGCTTGGCTATAAGAAGGCAAAGAAGAGGTTTGCAAGGAAATCAACAGTTTATACAAGATAGATAGTAAGCCACGGGAGGCCTTGTGTTGTACCAACAATAAGCATTCGAAATCAGTAAAGGAAGTTCTAAGTAAGTTATGTCTTAATAAAGAGGCTATTAAATGCTCAACTTGATAGTATTGGAACCACGAGAGCACTTTCCTTGTTTTTTGATCTAAAAATTGTTTACTCAAAACTTTGCCATGTTTTATAATGCCACCAATCGGATAAGGTTGGAAGACTTCCATTGAGCAAAGGATCCAGGTTGAAGACCTGGTACAAACCCAGGTTGTCCTAAAAAAGTAGAAAGAGGTGAGAGAGAAGGATTAAGCTTCCTGTGTTTGTGGTTTCAAATAAGCAATACAGTAGACAAAAAAAATATTTGTATTAATAGCAGGAGTTCTTTTTGTACGGTCATTCCATAATATTTCTGAAAAAGTACAGGGAAATATAGTAGAGTGTTCTATGTATGACCAGTCTTCTAAAGGCTCACTCCAGAGTAGCTTCACTACACTAACAAGTTAAGCCACTTCGTAATAACTGAGGTCAGGATAGTCAAAGCCTCCCAAATCTACGGGTCTGTGCATTGTAAAGAAGCTTATACGAGGTTTCTTTGAGTTCCATATGAAATTGTTTAGAATTTTCTTCCAATTCCTAAATGTCTTTGTTGGAATATCAATGGGTAGAGTTCTAAAAAGGTAAATGAACTTAGGAAGAACAAAGGATTTAATCAACAAAACCTTCTCATACCAAGACAGAATTAAGTTCGTCCATTGTCTATGTGATTTCTTGATGTCAGAAATAAGAGCAGTAAAGTTGCAGTGGAATAAGTCCTGTAGGTCCAAAGGTATATTTACCCCTAAGTAATGCCATACTTTGGTTACCATTTATAGCGGGAAAGATTGTTTATAGTCTGAGTTAAAGTTGAGTGTTGATTGGTTAGTTCAATGTTTTAGAAAAGTTAACTTGAAGACCAGAAACAAACTGAAGTCATTAAGCACACCATTAAGTGTTTGTAAGGATTGGCAAGTGCTAGAAAGGTAAAAAACTAAGTCATCAGCAAACAAATCTAATTTGAATTATTTGTCTCTTACTATTATGCCTTTGATTGCCAGGTCATTTCAAATAACTGATGCTAAAAGTTCAATGGAGAGAGCAAAAATAACCAGAGAGAGAGGACTGCCCTGTCTGGTCCCCTGAGTAATAACAAAATTGCTAGAGTTGATACCATTGACTCAGACCTGTGCTTTGGGTTTTTCATAAAATGCTTGAATGACACGAAGAAAACCTGCTCCAAAATGCATATGGTGACGTAGGGAAATCAAATATTCCGGTTCTAATTTGTCAAAGGCTTTCTCTATATCCAAAGCTTGGATTAATGATGATTGCTTTTGATTTTGAGCATGCTAGATTATAGCTAAATTTTCCTAATAGTCAGCAATGTTATGGTTGGGTATAAATCGCATTTGGTCAGGATGAATATATTCATAGATAAACTTGTTCAGACAAGTAGCTGATGAAAGTATTTTCAAATCTTGATTCAAACGAGAAATTGGACGGAAACAGCCTGGATCTGTGAGGTCTCTTCCCTCTTTAGGTATTAACATAATACGGGATTCAGCCCCCGATGGAGGCATAGATCACTGGGATTGAACTAAATTGCAGATTTCAGTTAGGAGTTGAACTAGATGAGTAGCAAAATGCTTATAGAATTTGGATGGGAGGCCATCACGGCTGGCCGATTTGTTATTTTTAAGTTTCTTTATCGTATCTTGAATTTCTTGGGGAGTAATAGGATTATCCAATTCCATCCTGTGCTCAGGTGTTACTTTATGTAGGTAGTCATTAGATTGTAGATAACTGGAAATCATAGATGGAGAAGGAGAACTGGAATGGTACAATTTTTCATAAAATTTTGCAAAGTAGTTAGCAATGTGAGTAGAGTCAGTTATAGTATTGTCTTTAGCATCCCTAAAGGATGATGTAGTTTTAGATGAAATTTTAGCTTTAACTTTCCAAGAAAGAAGTCTTAGAGATTTGGGAGAACGGTGCCAAAAGTTTTGCTTAAGAAACTGTAATTTTTTGGGGGGATTTGGGGAATCTTGAGAGCTTCCAAAAATTTCCTCTCAGCTAGTAATTTAATACTCCCTGTTTTATTGTGTTCTTTTTCTAGGACAGAAATTTTGGATAGTATTTGATTTCTTAATAATTTTTTTTTTGGTAATAGGTGGATAATGAAATGAATTTGCCCTGGAGAACTGCCTTGAGAGAATCCCAAATTAAAAAGGAGAGACCCCACAATTAGAGTTTTCTTTAAAGGAATATTCTATAGTAGAATTGATTTCTGTTAAGACATCAGGTTTCAATAAAAGAGATGTATTTAATGCCCAAGTGTTGTTAAAGTGTTTATTTCCATGCTCGAAGAGTGTACATCCAAGCCAAGAGTGGTCAGACCACGCCCTCCATGGCCTTCACTGACTGGAGATTATGAGCCATGAACGGGCCCCCTCAAAGCATGGAAAGGAATATGAAAACCAACTTGAAAACCTTCCAACAAATAAACACTTATCTTCCCTTTTGGGGTACCGCTGTAGCCAAGCTTCAAGAACCCTCAGCTTTAGTGGGCTGGGACCCTTTTCCCGCAGCAGAGAAGGAACCCCCCCCGTCACTGATTCCTATGGGGCTTACCCTTGGAACAAGCTGTGAAGGAGTGGGGTCCTCCACAAAAGGGGAATTCATGTTTATAAAGGCAGGCTTTCCTGTTGCAGACCCCTTGAAACCAAATTCCCAACAAAGCAAGTGGGGTTGAACTGCCTGCCCCATGGAACCATGGGGAACCAAAGCTGCTTGTGACCGCTGTACCAAGTGCTCACTATGGGAGTGATCCCCTGAATTGGGTCTGGTTGGGGACATGACTTGCAGCCAAAGGTGAGGATGGATTCTGTCCCATGGAAGTGCTAGATTCATGGCAGCTCGCATTCTAAACTCTTCATCATATATCAGCCATGCCGGGTCAGTAAAGCCTGTATAACGTTTATATATGATGTCCAGATATTGAAACAGACCAGTGGCCCGGTGAACATGAGATCACACTGGCATAAATCACAAAACCAGCCAGACAGTTCGCCCAAGTCCTGTCCACCCTCCTTCTTTTAAGGATTTCTTTATCCTTGTCATCAAGCTCCTCTTTATCCTTCTTCACAAGATCCTGATAAAGAAGACTAAAGGGATCAATAAAGTCCCCTTTACAAATCTTCTCCCATGTTGCCGGCAAAAGGTGATCACATAATGGCAGAGCAATATCACCGAAGGGCATAGCCATAGCTGAGGCTACGGAATAAGGGTTCACCCCAGGGGGTGTACAGCTCCAACCACCCCAAGGGCTCACAGGTATGTCTGCTGCTTGAGAAGAAAATGCTCCCCAAAGGGCCTGGGGGGCCGGATAAGGAGGGCCCCAAGCCCACGGCTGGCCTGAAGTGTTGTGTTGTGCCTGACTGAGAGGCTGCTGAAGGCCCAGCGTCAGCCACCGGACCCCAAGGCCCCAAAGGCCAGACCATACCCTGCTGCCATGTAGGATCCTACTTACCACTAGGACCTGGCGGTTTTGTCTGAACAACTTCAACTGCCATCACATCCTTGTCCTCCATGGCTAACGCTCCAGATGCCCCGGTATCCATATCGACAGCATCGACAGGCCTGCACTCAAGAGAAGACAGCTGCTTAAGCACCTCCTCCTGAAACTTCTTCCTCTCGGCCCAACTATCTTTATGCTGACCAGCCCCAACTGTGGTCTTTTTGGATGGTGCAGCTACCACACCCTTTTCCTGCTCCAGAGTAACCAGCCTTGACAGTATATTCTGCCACTTAGTTGCCTCATCCTCATCCTCTGATGAAGAAGAAGCTGCCCTCGCTACTTGCATGGGGACATTTGGCGCAGCCCCCTTCCCCTTAGACTTGCCCTGGCCCTTTCTAGACACCACCCCCATAGATGAAAGGCGGTCCAACTTCACCCTCTGAAAAGTCGGCTCTGCTGAAATTAACCTGTATACAGGCTCCAGCTTTCTCACCCCCCCTTACTCGTCTCCCTCTTTTATTTTATTTATTTATGTCTTTAATTTTATAAAATAAGATCTCTGCCTAAATGACTGCCAGAAAATGGCTGCCTAGAAAGCAGTAGTAAAATGGCCACCTGCAGAACTGGCCCCCCCAAACAGCTGCTCCACTAAAAGCAGACTTCCAGTTGTGAAATGGCCGCCTGAAGAACTGCCCATTAAAATGGCTGCTCCACTGAAAGCAGGTTCTCAGAGGCCTATTAGCAAGCCCAATGATTGCTGGGCAAAAAAGGGGGCCTGTTGGGGAAGAAGTGCTTGCTGAAGGGGGGGAGGTAGGGACGTGGCTGGAATGAGGCAGCCTTACTCCACTGCACTCCGCTACCAGCCCCCAGGCCAAGGATCACCCGTGTCTCCCGGGGGTGGTGGTGCAGAATACAGGTCTCAAACCACCCCAACTGCCACCAAAGATGCCAAGCCCTCCCCTGGCCTAAGCCCGGCTCCATGCAGCTGAGCAAACAGCCCTGCTGCTGCCCACTGCACTGCTGCAGCTCAGAGTCTTTTGCTCCTGCCAGAATCTTCCTGTTGCTGTTGGGCCCAGACGCTGCCATCAGAGCCCCTGCTGCTGCCGCCCAATCTTCGCTGCCACCACCCAAGCCACGCTGCTCCCTGAACCCTCCGGACGCTGTGGGGCCCTGCCGCTGCTGGAGCCTCACCACCGCCTGAACGTCACTGCTGCTGCCCAAAGCTCACTGCCACTGCCTGAAGCTCACCATTGCTGACCGAAGCATGCTGTCGCCAGGATCCCTTCGCCACCATGGGCCTGAGACCTCAAGGTAGGCTGGGCAGTTCAGTCCTCGTGCTCCTCTCACTCTGAGCATGAGGCAAGGACTGATGAAGGGGGCACAGCCAGTCATTGAAGAGGTGCCAGCCCCACCTCCTACAAGGAACCAGCTGCAACTGCAGCCTAGCCTCCTTCTTCCTCACGAGGAGGCAAAGGCGGCTCTCCTGGAGCACGCCTTCGGCAATTTCTGGTAGAGCCGAAATCTCTGCTCATGTAGAGTTGTTTCTAACCACAGCTGTTGAACTCTAGGCAGCTCTTGGGTATGTGGAGTGAGGGGAAGGGCTTCCTTCACTACCTTTTCGCCCTCTTCTTAGCATGAAGCACAGCAGCTGAGACAAGAGAATGAGGTTGGCAAGGCTCCAGAAGGAGAGCAAACTATCTGTAGAGAACAATGAGTCAAACCACTACCATCCCAGTTTGGCCAGCTTGCTCTTTTCCTGGGTGGCTGCTGTTGTGGTGGTTTTATTCTCTTTTCACTATGGCTAGCTTGCTGTCCTCCCAGCAGCTACCGGTGTGCTGGGATGACAGCATGGAGGCTCCTGAGAAGGGTGGGAGGTAGTTAGAGAACACAGGACCTATATTTCCATCTCTGGCATGAAGTGAGGTCTGTCCATTTTCCCATCCCGCTTGCAGCAGCTATTTTAAGGTGGGAAACACCTGCCAACACAAGCTCTACTGGGCAATGAAGAGCCAGTGGTGGCATCTCAAAGAGCTCATGTGGCTCCCTAGCCACTGAGCGAGTATCACTATTCAAAAGCATGAAGTGGGGGGGAAAGTCTTTAAAATGTAGCCTGCTGGTTGAACCTGTGAAGGTGCAGTAATGGGGGGGGGGAATTACTGAAGAAGCAAGAGGAAAGTTCAGTGAGTCAGACTGAGTAGAACGAATGGGTTGAAAATAATGTCATGAACTTGCATATACTGTAAAATAAAAAAGGGGAGGGGAATCCCCTTGTGTACATTGTATTCAAAGGCAACATCTAGCTTTCTGCCTAAGCAGTATGTCCAAAAGGAGCTGAGGCATGCTCACCTTTGGAGGGTTAGGTGTGTGAGGCTATAACTCATGCACTGGAATCTCCAGCTGTCATTTTTGAAACTGAGAGACAGCTAACATGCAAACATGCGGCCAACAGGTACACACAACATGTACTTTCTTTATAGCTTGTTTTCAGTCAAATAGTTTTACGAAACATGACAGTGCTTTTCAGGCTGGATTTTCTGTTAATTCACCAAAAAACTCCCCCCCCCTCTATCTGCTTCCCTTTATGGATAAAAGGTCCTGTCAGACATCCAGAGAGGCCTGGGCCACACCCAGCATTTGGGCCCTTTTTGGTATCAGTGAACAAAATAGTTATGTCTTTGCTGCTCTAAACTGAGAGTATGTGCACGTTTTTGATCTGAAATAGGGCTGCCAGCCCTTGTCTTAGGGTTGCGAAATCTGGGTGCAGCCTGCAACGGACAGGGTTTGGGAAAAGGAAGGACCTCAGTGAGGTTTAATGCCATAGGGTCCACCATCCAAAGCGGCCATTTTCTCCAGGAGAATGGTTTTCTCTAGTCTGTAAATCAGTTGTAATTCTGAGAGATATTCAGGCTCCACCTGGACGTGAGAAATACTACCCTGGCAGGCAACTCCCAGGAGCACTGTGGGGGGGGGGGGGCAGAGACTGCCAGAAACGTCACTTCCAGTTTCAGTCACAATATTGTTGTGACTCTAGGAATGTTAAAATCTGTATGGTAAGAACTGGAAGTGATATCCAGGCAGCAGTCACTGCCATTCCTCACCCCCGTTTTTTCCTGCCGCTTGATTGATCATGAGTGGTAGACTAATGTCAGTGGGAGGTTGTCCACTGAAACTGCGTAAGTGGCACTCTGTGTTGTTGTTTTCTGCTGTCAAGTCACAGCTGACTTATAGAGACCCTGTAGGGTTTTCAAGGCAAGCGATATTCAGAGGTGGTTCGCCATTGTCTACCTGAGCATCAAGACCCTGATATTCTTTAGTGGTCTCCCATCCAAATACTAGTCATAGCTGCCCAGCCTGCTACAGCCTCCATCAAGGATGGCAAGCTATTGGCCGGTGCGTTAATAGAGGAAAACAATAGAATGGGAAGGACTAGAGATCTCTTCAAGAAAATTTGAGAAATCAAGGGAATGTTACGTGCAAAGCTGGCCATGATAAAGGACAAAATTGGTAGGGACCTAACAGAAGCAGAAGAGATTAGGAAGAGATGGCAAGAATACACCGAAAAACTATTCAAGAAGGACCTCAATGTCCTTGATAACCACTATGGTGTAATCACTGACCTTGAAGTGAAATGGGCCTTAGAAAGCATTACTAACAACAAAGCTAACAGAGGTGATGGTATCCCAGCTGAGCTATTCAAATCTTAAAAGATGATGCTGTTAAAGTGCTGCACTCCATATACCAGCAAATTGGAAAATGCAACAGTGGCCACAGGATTGGAAAAGGTCAGTATATATTCCAATCCCTAAGAAGGGCAATGCCAAGGAATGTTCAAACTATCACACAATTGCACTCATTTCACATGCTAGCAAGGTCATGCTCAAGATCCTACAAGCTAGGCTTCAGCAGAATGTGGATGGAGAACTGCCAGAAGTACAAGCTGGGTTTTGAAGAGGTAGGGGAACTAGAGATCAAATTGCCAACATTCGCTGGATTATGGAGAAAGCAAGGGAGTACTAGAAAAACATCTACTTCTGCTTCATTGACTATGCTAAAGCGTTTGATTGTGTGGATCACAACATACTACGGCAAGTCCTTAAAGAGATGGGAGTAGCAGACCACCTCACATGTCTCCAGAGAAACCTGTATAAGCGACAGTTAGAACCGGATATGGAACAACTGATTGGTTTAGCATAGGAAAAGGAGTACGACAGGGATGTATATTGTCACCCTGATTATTTAATTTATATGCAGAGTACATAATACGAAATGCCGGCCTGGATGAATCACAAGACAGAATTAAGATTGCCGGGAAAAACATCAACAATCTCAGATATGCAGACAATACCACTCTAATGACAGAAAGTCAAGAGGACCTCAAGAGTCTCTTGCTCAGAGTGAAAGACGTGAGCGCAAAAATTGGCTTGAAACTCAACGTCAAAAAAACTAAGATCATGGCATCCAGCCTCATCACTGCTTGGCAAACAGAAGGGGAAGTCACGGAAGCAGTGACAGACTTCACGTTCCTGGGATCCAAGATCACTGCAGATGATGACTGCAGCCATGAAATTAAAAGACACTTGCTCCTCGGGAAGAAAGCTATGGCAAACATAGACAGCATAATAAAAAGTAGAGACATCACCCTGCCAACAAAAGTCTGTATGGTCAAAGCAATGGTATTCCCAGTAGTAATGTATGACTTTAAGAGTTGAACCATAAGGAAGTTCGAGCGCCAAAGAATACATTCTTTCAAATTATGGTGCTGGAGAAGACTCTTGAGAGTCCCTTGGACTGCAAGGAGATCAAATCAGTCAATCCTAAAAGAAATCAACCCTGACTGTTTCCTGAAAGGACAGATACTGAAGCTGAAGCTCAAATACTTTGGCCACCAAATGAGAAGGGAGAACTCAGTGGAGAAGTCCCTGATGCTGGGAAAGATTGAAGGTAAAAGAAGACGGGGACAGCAATAGATAAGATGGTTAGACAGTATTATTGATGCAGCGAATGTGAAATTGAGCGGACTCCGAAACATGGCAGAGAACAGGAGAGCCTGGCATGATGTGGTCCATGGGGTCGTGAAGAGTCGGACTCGACTGTGTGACTGAACAACAGCAACATCTATAGGATATGGCTTGGATCCTGATTGGTGTAAAGGCCTAGCACCAATCCAGGATTCAAACAATAAATTACCTGCCTTGAAACTTATTCAGGGGGTTGATAGTGCTTGCATGTTGTGCTGACATGTGGCATTGCCTTGCTGACTTTGGGTCATCTTGAAACTCTGCTGCTGAAGCCAACCAGCCTGGCTTTGGACCCAGAACATTGAATCGGTAGCATCTTGCCTATATAGAACCAATGTTTTAAGGTGTCTAGTTAGCATTTTAATATCTAGTTCTATTGTTTTCCTCCACAGTATCCTAAGTAACTTTTATCTTTTAATAATAACTCTTTGCACCTTAATAAATATATATTTTATCTGCTAAACTCTGGTTCCTTTTCTCTGTGGCTGCAATATGACAATCTAGTGCTGGCGGTTCACTACCTTTATAGTAATCTTGTAGCTTTCCTGCTATGTATCAGCCTTGCAGGGAGGACTTCCTAGTTAATCCTGGTAAGGTCAGGAGTTTGTCATTTGGCTCTTGACTGGAGGGACAGAGAAGGACTGGTGGTAGCTTACCCAGGTTAAAGGTGCAGAGGAGCCTTTAACGCCTTTTGTAGTTTCCAACTAGCCAGCCTCTTGGCGAAAAAGTCTCCATCCTGGCCTGGACAGGGGAGGCTTTTTTGACACCCCTGGCAGCGAATTCCACATGTTAATCACCCTCTGTGTAAAAAAATATGCGGATGACACCCAGCTCTATCTGATGTTGGGCGGCCGGTCGGACTCTGTCCCTGAAGATCTGCACCAGGCATTGCAGGCCGTGGCTGGTTGGCTCCGGCTGAGCAGGCTGAAGTTAAACCCAGCGAAGACGGAGGTCCTGGGCCTGAGTCGCGGTGGTTTGGGGTTAGGGCTCTCTCTCCCGGGCTTCGATGGGGTGCCTTTGGTGCCAACGTCGGAGGTTAGGAGTTTGGGAATTCTCCTGGACTCTTCGTTATCTATGGAGGCCCAAGTGGCAGCCACTGCCAAGTCAGCCTTTTACCATCTGCGGCTGGTGTGGCAGTTGGTCCCCTTCCTTGACCGCAGTGACTTGGCCACAGTGATCCATGCGACGGTCACCTCGAGGCTAGACTACTGCAACGCTCTCTACATGGGGCTGCCTTTGTCGCAAATCCGGACGCTGCAGCTAGTGCAGAATGCTGCGGCCAGGCTGTTGACGGGTCTTCCTAGAAGGGACCACATCCAGCCAGTGCTGAAAGCGCTGCACTGGCTGCCAATAGCGTACCGGATTCGTTTCAAAGTGCTGGTTCTTACCTTTAAAGCCCTACATGGTCTGGGTCCAGCTTACCTAAGGGACCGCCTTTCCTCATATGTTCCCCCGCGAGCACTTCGGTCCGGGACCCAACATCTCCTGGTCATCCCAGGCCCCAGAGAGGCCAGGCTGGCCGCTACCAGGGCCAGGGCTTTCTCGGTGGTGGCTCCTACCTGGTGGAATGAGCTCCCGGAGGAGATCCGGGCCCTGCGGAACCTTATGCACTTCCGCAGGGCCTGTAAGACGGAGCTCTTCCACCAGGCGTATGAGTAGGAGCC
>NW_015160859.1:165838-202132 GCF_001447785.1 Gekko japonicus | reverse complement strand
AGTTGTTTTATATTGGCGTTTGCCACTTGTAAGCCGCCCTGAGCCCGCATTGCGGGGAGGGGTATAAATTGAAATAAATAAATAAATAAATAAATAAATAAAAGTATTTTCTTTTGCCCATTCTGAATCTACTGCCCATCAGCTTCATTGGATGCCCTCAAATTCCAGTATTTTGGGAGAGGAAGAAAAAATTGTCAACTCTTTCCACCCATGTATGATTTTGCCGCCTTCTGTACTTTTTCCAGCGTTGTGATGTCCTTTTTGAGATACAGTGACCCAAGCTGTGCACAGGATTCCAGATGAGGCTGCATCATTCATCTATACAGGGGCATTATAATATCAGACATTTTATTTTCAATCCCTTACCTAATAATCCCTAATATAGAGTTTGCCTTTTCCTCTCTCAGTCTCAGCAAGTTCAGACCCCATTAGCCTATACTTTTAAGTTGGGATTTTTTGTCCCAATTTTGGATCCCCCCCCACATTGAAACAGTTTATTTTTTTTGGGGGGGGAAAGGGTGACACAAACACCTAATTATAATTTATCTCTAGACATATTTGATAGAAGGTGCCACACTCCACCTGATAACTGATTTTCAAAACCAACAATCTCTGAGACATAGAATAACATTTATTATTTATATAGCACCATGACTTCAGCATTAAAGTCATGGGTTGGAGAATTATTAATGGATTAAATCAAGAAATATTTCAACTATGCCTTAGAGAACTAAATGGGTTTAAGTCCCAGCTGAGGGCTGAAGGAGCTCAAAGCAACTGGCAACCCATGAGAAAAAAAGAATGTGTTGTGAGAGGGGTGGATGTAACTTGGTCAAGTGCGCAGCTGTTCTATGGAGCCACAAAAAGCTAATGCATTAAACAGTTAATCTTTCATTAACGCTCAATTGCTCAATGCTCTCAAATTCTGAGGGCTGCACTGTAAAGATGGCTGTTCCTAGCTCCAGTGTCTTTAGCTCTTTAGGAAAACAGTGCCTTAATTCAATATTTTAAGTGATGCAAAATGGTTAAAGTATAGTGGACTTTTCAGCTCCACTCTGCTGTCTACCATTGCAAACCTATGCAGAATTATCCCTCTGTTGAATAACTCTGTACAGGATTGCCATGTAAGTCCAATTTCAAATAGTTTTAGTCTGTGAATTAGACAATTGAACTTAAATATGCATGACATGAAAAAGCTAAGAGGAAAAGCACTGAGGGGAAAAAGACAAACTTTTTAGCTAGGATTACCCTCAGACAAGGATCAATATTTACTTAGGTTATGACCATGAAACTTCACTGTGTAATTTAAGGAAATTGATGAATTAGTGACCATATATAACTTAACATCAAATAAAGCTCCAAAGTGTTCCAGTTCTTAACCTATTCTTATTATTTAAATATACTATTCAAAACAATTAGTATACAGAAAGGTTAAGAAACTGAAGGAAACTTTACAATCCCAGAATAGACTGCACAGCAATGGGTTCTCCCAGAAAGTAGTGCCTCCAAACTGCCTTCTTTTACAGTGATGGGAACTCCCTCAAAGCAATGTCTCTAAACAAAATTGTAACAATAACAGTAACAATAACACTATAACTTCAAATACCAAGATAAACTTGCCAATAGAAATTTGTCAATAAAAATTGTATATCTTACCCAAATTGCCTTATCTGTCTTTATTCATGATGAACGTGTGTAGCCTCACTCTGTAGGCATTCTCTCATCTAAACGCACGTAAAGACAGCTCTTGGGAACTAGCAAGCTCATCATTTATTGTTTGCCTCAAGTCTTAAGGACTGGATTTACTTGCTCTATGGACATTGAGAATTTGTGCTTTTCAGTCGGGTTTGGAATTGTGAAGTCTTTCCTCCACTTTGGAATTGTGAAGTCTATTCTGGGATTGTAAAGCTTCCTTCAAATTCTTAACCTGTCTGTGTACTAATTACTTTGAATACTGATCAGACTCCAGCACGTTTGCTGGATCATGTTCCCACCAACCATAATCTGCTTTTTCCATAGCTCCATTGAATTTCTGACACACAATACCTTGCATGTAGTTTACAGGGGCTGAGTTCAGATTGGCAGTTTGAAGTGGGAGGGAGTCGTGGCACCGACTGCACCGACTGATGTGGGAGCATACCGGGGAAAGGGAGCGTTCACACTGTTGGCCTGCCCTTGGCAGAAGCACAGCTGTAAAGCGCGGCTTTCTTTTTGGTAATCTGGAGATATGCGCTTATGCGCATAAGCACACAAGAAAAATGCAGCTTTTGTCGTTCACACTTTGTTGGTGCAGGATGGACACTGGATAATCGTGCTTTCCAGGGTTTAATACCACTTTCACCAGGTATCTTTTAAACTCGGGAGCGAAGTGTCACAAGACAGGTTGAGTATGGCTGGGGAATGCCGGACAGATGTGCCTGTGTGAACGGCCCCTTTAATCTGGTTGTGGAATGTTTCTGAAACGTGCCTATAGCGGGGCAAACTGCCAGTCTGAACTCGGCCAGATAGATTTTCTTGCACAGATCTGACACCTATGGAAGAAACTGTCCCATGTGAAGATGTTATTAAACTGCTTATGGTTGCACCAGAAGAAGGAAGAAATGGGATGGAGTAAGAAGGGGAGGGGTTGAGAGTCTGGAAAGACACATCTTTCTTTCCACCACTTACAGCCACTGGGGTTTAATGCGATCTATAAACTCATCTGTCTGTTTACATACTAGCAAATGATACGTCTCTCTGATCCACTTACATTTTCAAGCCTAATGTATACACAGGGCACTGATGCTGTGTATACAAGACACAGAGATAGCTGGGGGCGGTGTGCTGTCCCTGCTTTCCCAGCACACTGTCACTCTTATAAATAAAGCATTGGCTCGGGTAAAGAGTCTGAGCACCGGCAAGCCACATTGCGTGCAAATCCAGCTCAGTGCCTGAGCTTCCTCGAGGTTGAAGCTAATCCTAACTGACAGGTTACAGTAAAAGTACTTTATAAAATCAATATTAAATTCACAGCCTTTGACATCCTGGGACATCAAAGATAAAGGGGGAAATAAGCCATGGAGTAAACAGTCCTGAAGCTATGCCAGTTGCTCAAGGAGAGGCCAAGGAAGACATGGGAGGCCATGGGGTGAATTAGTACGGCACTAGTCTTGTTTTTATACCAAGGTCTTGACATCAATGAAAACATTATAAGAACTGCACGCAAACTCTTACACACAAGGAAAAAAACAGAGATCAGGAATAATCCAGGAAATTGTGGCCTCTTGAACCCGTGAAGGTTGAAGAGATGTAACTGCACTAATGCAAGCACAATATTGTTCCCTCCCCCTTTAAAAAAACCCTTAAGGGCAGTTATATGACTACAGAAAAAAACGCCTGCACACACATTTTTACCTTACAGGAGAAATGCTGGCTGAGGATTTGCCTGTGGAGCTCTAGTCTAATAGTATCATATATCACAGACATAAACCCATGTGAATTTCACTAACATCTGCACCCAAATAAAGTCAAACATTGTCTTGTTCCAGTAGTGGTGTGAACTATGAGTAGTGCGGGGGATTTAGGGAGAGGGAGGATGATTGGGAATGAAACATATAAGGAACTGCAGAAGAAATAGCAGAAACACTTCTTTGGGCTGGTGGGCAATTTTGTCGTTTGTGTCAACAGGCATATGACTGAAGCAATTGTCTGGCATAATGAACTTTTAATCCCATTGTGGTCTAGTAGATGGAATGCTGGGTATGGACTGGGGAAATCTGGGTTAAAACCCCTGTTAAGGTATGAAGCTCAGTGGATGGCCTGGGGCAAGCCACCTCAGCCAAGCCTGCCTCACAAGGCAGTTTGAGGACAAAAAGAAACAGGCATAGCATCAAGAGTACACTACAATGCCCTTGCACTATCAAGTTGGCAATGTTTCCCATCTATCACGGCCAGGACCACCCACCCACCCAATCAAACTGTGTCAAACAGAGATGGGTGGATTTCAATTTCAGCATTCTTTTTGGGTGAGCTATTTCACCACAATGCAGCAGAAACCTTTCTAGTGCAGTACAGATTTAAATTGTCACTTTATGCCTATGGAATTAAATAACCCCACTCAAACCATCCTGAGCACTTGGGAGAAAGGACAGGAAACAAGTTAGGCAAATAAAATCAATTTCAATGTCCTTTCCCTTCTCAGTTAAGTCTCTCTCTCTCTCTCTCTCTCTCTCTCTCTCTCTCTCTCTCTCTCTCACACACACACACACACACACACACACACACACACACACACAAACAAAGACAATACATTGGCAACCTTCCCTCTCTAAGCATCCATGCAACTGGAAATCTAACATTAAGAAAACCCGCATATCAAAATATAGTTGTATTTAGGTAAAGAAGTCATGTGGTTGTCTGTCATCCCAATTGAGGAATCTGTCATGAGATTCCCAGACCATTCTGCAGTCTCCTGTGAAGCACCATGAAGACTTATATAGACGGATTGGTTTCACAACTCAAGAACAAAAGGGGGAACATGTGGCAGTTTAGGATACACACACACAGATGAAAAAAAGAAGCAATGGCCATAGCAGATGAGCTTTAAGGCTTTATTCCAATAGGCTGGGGAACCCATGCAATTTGCTCTATAGGTATACCGACCTATACTGCTTTGGTTCATGTCCTGTTTACCAGTTGCGAGCAGGAAGCTGATTTTACACCAAACGGTTTGACACTTTGTGAGCAGCTTGAGTCAGCTCATTGAGCTAGGGTGGTTTTTTTTTTTTTTGCATATTCAAACAGTACAGTACAGAGCAATTGACAGTATTTCATGCATGCACTGATGGTAGTCCTGAGCTATTTCCACATGGGTTATCTGTTCCAGGTTCAGTGTGCATTGTGGTTGATTTATGGAACTCCCGGGGTTTCCATGGCTTTTTCCCAGTCTTTCTCAAGATTAGGCCAATAGGGTGCTACATCACTATCTGGCCCTGTCAGAAGTCCAGAGAGGCCTGGGCACCTCCCAGTGTCTGAGGTCTCCTATTCAACATGACAAAACCTGAGAAAAATAAAAAGATAATTAAAAACGTGACAAAACATCAGTTAACAACATTTGTTTGTTTGTTTATTAGCTGCCTTTTCCCCTTGTGGAACTCAAGGCTATGTCTTTTACCAAATGACATCTCTTGTTTGCTTAAATCTGCAGCTCTAAGCTGAGTGTGTATGCACATTTTTGATCTGATAGGGATAGTAGGTGTGGAAACCACCCTAGTTTTACCCCTCTACTGTAGACTTGTTTGATTTGATTTGATTTATTTAATTTGTATCCCGCCCTTCCGGCCAAGGCCGGCTCAGGGCAGCTTACAGAACAGGGTAAAAATTCCAACAATACATATAAAAACACAGCAACAGTTAATATAAACACAATAATAAAACCAAACAGATAATAAAGGGCTAGCATAGTTCTTCACTTTTAACGTCAGCTCCATTGGTCTGCTTCAGTTGTTTTGGGGGGTTTGGCTCGGGCAATGATTTGGCAATCAACTGTATAAATAAACAGTGACAAATTAATCAATCATTTGGTGATTATAAATAAACCTGTATTTTAAAAAGTTCTCCCTTGTGTTCAGTTAAGTTATGGTTACTGAGATTAGTTTATGCATATTCAGTTTTGCCCAGCCTCACAGAACTTGTAGTGCCCTCCTTGTATCATTTAATTACCTGACCTGACCATCCATGATCATGGAAGATAATAGATTTTATTGTACAGATGCAAAGGTGGTTGCACAACAGAACAACATAAAATGGAAATACTGCTAGGGATGGGCATGAACTTTGTAGACTCATCACAAACTACGGTTTGCGAACCACAAACAGGGAGAAATTTGTGACAAATTTTGCTTCATGGTTTGGTTCACGCCTATCCCTAAATACCACTATTACTGAGATACTACAAAGTTGTTTGGCAGCTGTTTGAAGCAGACAGAGGTGAAATGAACATATCTGATGCTGAGCTCATGAATGGTTGTGGCTGTTGCACATGGTATGTTCACCTGCTGAAACGGTTCCCTGACAAGTCTGTGGTATCCCAACCTGGGAAGGATTTGGAATCTATAAGCTTTATGTGAGGGGAAAGGTGGTATTCTCACAAATATGCTTTTGGGATCCTGAAGGATGAAACGTGACTTGGGAGAGATTTTCAGCACATAAGAGTGGGCAGAGAAATGGTTAATTATTACCTCCCCACAGCTTCTCAGTTCCCTCCCACCCACCAAGCTTTTGTTACATGTATATTTCCGTAATGTATAGTTACACCCTAACCTATGGTTCATGTCTTAAAATAATGCTTAAGAACTTGTCAGATGTCTTGTTTTTCGAGACATCTGTCAATAGCAGTTTTCGTTCTCCTATTTGGGCCATCATTAAAGACAGCGACAGTAGGACTGCAGTTGACATCATACTGGTTTTAACTGAGAAAAATTACTACTGGCAATTGCAACATCTGTGATCATGACAATGCAAACTAAGAATACACTAGAGTACTGTAACTTGTTGGAAAAATAGTCAGGAACAGTAGTCCTATTTGTTCCCTGTGTTAGTTCCTTTGAAAGGAAATCTATTTTATAAGCAGGGGTCATTTCCTGCAGGAGCGCACAGGAGTGGAGCTTCGGCAGTAAGGAGCCCAGGGGGCGGGCACATGCAACAGGCCCCACCCCCTGCTCCCAGCAGCCCTCAGTCGAGCCACAAGGAGCAAGAAGCAGAGGGAAGCCGCAGGCCCCCCCCCCCCCGGCTTGCCTTCAGGTACAAGCTCTCCCTCCTCCGTGAGGGCAGATCTGTGCATTCCCCCCCCAATAGCTAGGAATCCAAAACAGTCCAGTGGAGCCTGAGCGGTGGGTGTTGCCTTCTGACACACTTCCGGTGATGTCAGGAGGTGTGACATATGCAAATAAGTTATGCTAATAAGATATGCTAATGAGCTCTTGCACCTCTTTTTCTACGAAATGACTCCTGTTTATAAGGCATCCTGGGAGGTAAGACAATATTCAGGAGAGAAAACAAACAGGTAGTAAATATTCAAAAGATTATAAATCATTATAAATGAATATAGTCACAAATCATAGATCAGCAATCAAGAGAATAATTTATTTTAGCCTTAAAGTAGTGTTTATGAATTATTTCATCCTTTCCTTCATCAAACCTTGCAGTTATTTACAGTGGCTGTATTCAGACATAATGAGAAACCATGGTTTGTTGTCACATGAGTGAACCTTAGAAGTCTTTGGTCTTGTCCCTCCCTCCCTTCCCTTCCTGACCTAACATTCCCTTCCTCTAATTCAGTGGTCTGTAGCTGAATTGTTTGGATTGAGCAGATTAGAGAATTACAGATGAGTGGGTTATTTGTTCAGAAAATTTATATGCTGCCTCTCCAGAGACCTGTGTGAGTCAGTTTACAAGTAAGATAATAAAACAAAACCATTAAAATCAAGCCACTGCCATTCAAACAAACCAGGGCATAAAATCTACACCAATTAGCCTAAAACGATATAGATAAAATGGCCAGGAGCAGACCATAGCACATTTGCAGATAAAACCCCTTAGTTAAAAGCCTGGGTAAAAAGGAATTATTAGCCTGATGCCTAAAAGAATGGTATGTGTCAGGCAAGCCTCACAGGGAAGGAGATGCCAGTGGTGAAGCACCACCACTTGGCTCTCAACTGATGGAATGGACAGTATGAGAGCACAAGGTCCTTCAAGCTCCAAGCTATTTAGAGCTTCAAAGGTAAGAACCAGCACTTTGAATCATGCCCAGAAATAGATGGGAAACCAGTGCAGATCTTTCAGCGTGGGAGTGATACGATCCCAGTTTTACCCATGCAGACATATACATTAGTAACACAGAGTCGGAAAATATGCAAATTAATTGAAGCTGCAGCTGCAGCAAAATGCACATGCAGAGTGTACCAGCCCCCCAAAGAAAAAGACCCGGATGGATGTACTGGAGGAAAGAGACAGGGCTGCTGAGAGCCACCACAGAACCCCTGAAAAAGTTCCTGTGCAGTCACTCACACTGCTCAACCCAATCATCATACAAAAACAGATCATACCACTTGCCCAGCTCCGTAGGCTCCCCGAGTGACCACGTTCCCCAGAAGGCATTCCAAATATTCCCAGCTCTTGGTAGCTCTGGGCACAGGGAGCAAAGGAAAAGGGAACAAGCAGTGGAGGAGAAATAATAGACCATGTCCACTTAATTGCAATTTTGTATGGAATTTTGTATGCAGTTTTGCACATAATTGTGAAATATGCCCTGTCATTCCTCATTTTACCAGCAAAACAGACTGAGATAACTCTGGAAGAGACAGCACTAACCAGGAACTGATAAAAAGATGTGGTATACAAACTTTACATTATATTGCTGTGTGCGCTCATGCTCTAACTATGTGAGCAGACAGGGCCTGCTGCTGCACTCTGGGAATTTGGCAGACCTTTGGTGTAGAGAAGACTGTTGTGTGGTTGGGTCATGTCATAAAAATTAATTTGCTTTTGAATCATTTAAAAATAAAATTTCCTAAAAATGCTACCATTTGTTTGTTCCCTACAAAGTATTTCTTCAGTTTCCTAGCCTTGGAGCAGCTGGGTTTCTTTATCTTACTTACTCATGATGTAATTCACTCATGCAGCGCAAATGATAGAGGCAGGATCACCCTTTCCCAGTGAAACAATACCGTGGTTCCAACCATGTGAAAATACAATTTCCTCACAACATAAGTGCTCCCTTGAAGAAAGACGTCTATATCTTCCACATACAGTAACAATTGTACCTTTGAAACCTAACTCTCTACCGAAGTGCTGGTCAACTGTGGCCCCTTTCTGTGGATACTTAAAACTGTGTACCGGGGCCACAGATGGAAAACAGATTTTCCCCCAGGTTTGTATCAAAATTTGAAAATTAAAAAGGCAGGGGTCAAATTCCCCTTAAAACAATCCCCCTTAAATCACCAACTTGGTGGGGGAGGAAGCAAGAACAGGAGCTCTCCCCAACTTGGAAGGAAAGACAAGACAGCTGTCTGGGAACGATGCTGGACTGAGGGCCACCTCCAAACACCACTGTGGTCGGCACAGCTCCCAGCAGTGAGGCTGCTCTGGCCAGGCTCCAAGCAGCCTCCCCTGTCATTGCCACGGTCAGTGCAGATTCTGGCAGCACCACTGTGGCTGCCACCACTGGCACAAATCCCAGAGGTTCTACCACCCGCGGTGTGGCCAAAATGGCTTGCTGCTGCACAGCTGGAGGCAAGCAAGGAGGCCAGCCCATGATGCTCTTACCTGCAGCTTTGAATCTTGCCACTGTCCGTAGAGGAGCCAGCTGGGACCAAACCTCAGGGCACCCCCAACAAGATGCTGGTCTCAGGGGCCCACAAGGAAGCCACAGCAGGGACAGAGAAAGCAGCCTTGGAACATGGGAGGGGTTGAAAAGGGAGAGAAGTTGGTTGCCAAAAGGGAGGAAGAGGGCTCCTTAGGAGGAGAATAAAGATAAATGGATGGGACAGGATTCTCCCCCTGCAAGTCTTGCAGATCTCTTGTGCAAAGAGACAGAGGGGAACAGTGACAGGATGGGGTGAGTGGATAAAGGAGGGGAGGAATATTGACAGAGAAGGGTGGGGGAATTGACAGGGGGAAGATTGACAGAGAAGGAGTGGATTGACAGAGAAGGGGTGGGTGGAAAAAGAGAGGGGAGAAGACTAACAAAGAAGGGGTTGGGAGAAGAGAGAGAGGGTGAAGAGTGACAGAAAAAGGGGGAAGAGGAGAGGAAGCAAAGGCAGGGGGGATGCTGCCTCCTTGAACATTCCTTGTATGTTCCTGCTTGTATATTCTAATAGTCAAACTGACTAAACTTGAGGATACTTAAATCCAAAGATGGAAGAAGTGAACAAACAAAACAGATTTTGACAAACCTGGAAAAAAACCATGTTTGCAGATTTTTAAAAAAAATATTGGAGGGGTTAAAAAAACACACCATGCCTGAAGTTTCGAGAAGTAGATACCCTCAGGGCCATTGCCAGGCAACCAGAACAGTTTGGCAGCCTTGGTTTTCAAAGGCTGTTTTTTGGCCTTTGAGGGAGGACTCTTTGGAGCCAGGCCCAGCAGCAGCCACAGGGCAACTTCGTACCATTTGACTTGCATGACTCACCCAGGCACGGCTGCTTGCTACTGTTCAACAGCAGTCACCCCACAAAAGCCAGTATGCTGTAGAGGTCAGAGTTTCAGACTAGGATCTGGGGGACTCAGTTTCAAATCCCCTATCTGCCGTGGAAACTCAATGGATGATTTTTAACCAATTACACATTCTCAGCCTAACCTGTCTCACAGGGTTGGTGTGATGATAAAACACAGAAGAGAATGATATAAGCTGCTTTGGGTCCCTATTGAGGAGAAAAGTGGGATATAAATGAAGCAAATAAATAATAAATATGGCTGAAGATGGAGGGCAGATAAAAGGTAGGTTGGTGGTTGAGTGGGCATAAAGAAGAGAAAGAAGCAGGGAAACGTGAGGATATGGAAGCTGCTAGGAGGAGGGAAAGGGGAAATAGTGTGGGGAGGGGATGCAGGAGAAAGTGAGGTTCCTCCGGTGCAAATAAACCCAGTTCACTTGGTACCATGCAACTCAGCCATAGTTTTCCTGGGGAGAGAATGCCAGAGGTTGGGAAGGAGGGAAAACTGAAGAGGGAGTAAAGTGAGGCAGGGGTCATTTCCTGCAGGAGCACACAGGAGCGGAGCTCCGACAGTAAAGAGCCCAGGGGGCAGGCACATGCAACAAGCCTCACCTCCTGCTCCCAGCAGCCCTCAGTCAGAGCAAGAAGCAGCCAGCTAAGTTGCAGAGCTCCCCCCGTCCCCCCCTGGTCCAAAACAGTCCAGTGGCACCTTTAAGACCAAGTTTTATTCAGGTCCTCCTCTGTGGGGGCAGATGTGCGCGTTCCCCCCCCCCCAGTAGCTAGCAATCCAAAGCAGTCCAGTGGACCTTGAGCGGTGGGTGTTGCCTTCTGACACACTTCTGGTGATGTCAGGGGGTGTGGCATATGCAAATAAGTTATGCTAATGAGTTATGCTAATGAGCTCCTGCAGCTCTTTTTCTACGAAATGACCCCTGGAGTGAGGTAAAGGTAAGTTGGTTCATTGGTAGGAAGGCATGAAAGGGTCAGGAAAAGGGGAGAGGCTATGGGAGCTTTCAAGGAATGGAAGAGGAAATATGGCTCAAAGAAGAAAAGAGGAGCCCTGCACAAGTCTTTGCATGTTCCCCACTTGTAATCTATGAATTTATAAAATAGTTGTCTGCTATGAACTCTAGCAACAGAAACTCTAGAAGCAGTTCTATGAGCTAGTTGAGTTCTATGAGCTCTAGATCAGAAACTAAAATACCTAGGTTATAGTTGCCCCCATATCTAAAAAAACCCTTAGTTTATTAATCTTATGAATATTAATTGCATAATCCATTCATTCATTAAACAGGAACAATGGGCATGAATGAAACAACAGCTTTGAAGGAAAAAAAGCATAGCTTTTCTGTAAGATAGCAGGCATGGTCTATAAAGAGGGATTCCCTCCTGTGAGAGGGTCAAGCTGTATGTAAGAGGTGACCAATCTTAATTAATCTTTTATTTTCAATTGCAGCCATGCACAGCCCAGATTTGGATCAGGACCAATTAAGGGGATGATGGGAGGTTTAACCCTTTCATCCCAAATGGCTTCACTAGTCATAACAGCCCCACCCCCCATAGCGTTATTAATTTTCTGAAGGAACAAAAAGAGTATCTGTCTTAGGCCTATGACAATAATACCATGGTGATTCAAATTTCAGTTTGCAAAACCACACCATAGTGAAGAGGTTAAAGCCCTTTCCCCATCCTTTTGTGGTCCCAGACTGAATGACTATAAGTGAACTAAATTTAAAAGGACACTATGAAAATCTGATTATAGATCTCCCCACATCTTCTCAACTTTAAACATAGAAGAGAAGGGAGGATGTCTCTTTTAAGATCAGTGTCCTGCAGTTTTTAGAAGAACTTACATTAAAAAGATTATTTTTAAAAAAGTTTATAACTGGAGAAAATGTTTTGTAGTCAATCAGTTTTAAAAATATTCTTAATCTGAAGAATTAATTAAACATTGTTTACCTAAAACTTTGATAATAAGTCAAGGTGTTCCCTGCCGTTAGTTGCTTGTTTTTTTCTACTGAACAAAGTTTTAGTCTAGTGGCACCTTTAAGACCAAAACCTTTTTATTCACGGTATAAGCTTTCATGTGCAAGCACAATTCTGCAGATACATAACCTGTATCTGAAGAAGTGTGCTTGCACACGAAAGCTTATATCGTGAATAAAATTTTGTTGATCTTAAAGGTACCACTGGACTCTAACTTAGTTCTGCTGCTTCAGACACAGCTAACTACCTGTTTTTTCTGCTGTATGACTTGGGTATATTGATCTCTGCAATTCCAAGAAGAGCTCATAATGTGCTCAATCTAAATGCTGTTGTTAAATGGTAGTAAGTAAAGCTATGGCCTTTTGATGCACATAGACAAAGTCTGATTTGGAGAAAATCAAAATATGGATCCTAGAATACTAAAAACTCATAATGTGAACCTAGCCCTGTAGCTAAACAGTTTTCACTGGGGGGAGCCTGGGGGGCATGACATCACTTCTGACATCACAAAACTAATAAAAAAGGGAGAGAAACTGCCGCAGCAGGGCCCAGCCACAACAGTCTCTTTTTAATGTATTGACAAACAAAATTCCACTAAAATTCCTCTACAAGGGTTATCTCCTTCTCTGCCCCTTTATATTGAGTGAAGAATGCTGGGATTTGTAGTCCTCCTAAGAGCACTGTATGCTAGTAGTAGGTGGCGTGGTCTCCTCAGCTGGGACTACATTGTCCAGGCTAGGAGAGTTCTGATGTTGAGTGCACAGAGAGTTTTAGAGGAATGTCCTGTTCCATCCCCTGGTTTTGATCCTGTAGGGATGTACTCACTGGCTATGAGGGGCATCTGCTCAGGAATGGGGAAATAGTGTTGGATCATGTGGGGGTATTTCCCTCCCAAGTGATCTCAGTGCCTGTGCCCCCCCCATGCTCCTGCTAATGGCTTTGGATTCCAGCGGGCCCCAAAGGGCTCTTTGGCCCTGGGCCCTAAGCCAGGCTGGAAGGCAGCTTCTACCTCCCCCCATCCTGCCCTCCTCTTACCAGCCTCAGGGGCCTGTGACAGGCAGGTCACCTCCCCCGCTGGCTTGCACTTCCCCCAGCCCAGCCCCATGCCACCTCCTGTCCAGAGCTCCTCCTATAGAGGGTGGCCTGGGTGAAGTGCTGCGATTCTGTGTGCTTTAAATCTTGACTTCTTTGCACACACCAGGGAAGGCCCCTGCACCTAGCCCTGGTCTCCTGGGCGAAGAAGTGTTCGGCCCACCTGGCTCGCAAGGAAGGCAGGGCATGCACAAAGATTCAGTGGGGGCATTAAAAATCAGGAGGGGGTATCGCCCCATATGCCCCACATTAGCTACAGCTATTTGTGAACCTCCTTTACTAGTCAGAAGTTTCATCTGAAATTAATCGTGTCCTTTCCATAGTACTTATGTAAATATTAAATGTCTAGGTTTTTTTTTACTGTAATCATAGTCAAGTCTCTATATACAATTGTTGCTCTCATCCACTATTGCCTACTTTGGTTTCATATGAAATTAAGAGATTAAATAAACCAAACATTTACACAGATGAATCCTACTGTGTTTCAAATGTATTCACAGCTTCAGATCTCAAAACCATTAAATTCAGTCGAAGTAATTTCCTCTCAACTTCCCCCCCATCTCAGGCTTTCATCTTCCATTATAAACTTTAAAAGAGTTTCAAGTAATAAAGTTTCCAGTAACAAAGCTGAAATAAGTCTACCAAACAGCTAAAAGCCATGTAAATTGATCCCAAGCAATTTGGAAATATTCCTTACTAAATTCAAGTGGGACTTGCTCTATAGTAAGTGTGTTTAGGATTGTGGTCTAATATGGCAAACCTCATTTACAGTGTAAAATATTGGCTTTTGATTGGCTCTGGCCCATCCTTGTGGAAATTTACGAGGATGCAACTGAGATCTTTGCCCTCACACCTCAGAATGAAAACATGACAGTTAGTATCTGACTTAGCTATGTGCAGCTTCAGCTGATTTGCAGCTCCATGCCTACTTAAGAAGACGCCGCCCCAACTCTTAGTGTGGGTTGCCATTCTCTTGTGGTTTCATATGTCCAGTTGTCCTGGATTACTGGTGGGCCAACCTTTTAAATGACTGGGAAAGTGGCTGGTGGAATGCTGCATTGGAACAGTGCTGGCAGTGCCACAAGGGACAGAGTTGCTCAGTTCATACCTGGCCTGCAGTCTTGTCCCATACCACAACCATCTGAGTCGAGGTTAACTGTTGAAAACTGAGTATTATGTATATATACTATCAAAATACCTTCAATTGTTAGCAGTCAGACCCCTCCTTGTGCAGAGGGGCAGTTTAGTGCATACAGAGAAAAAGGCAGAAACACCCTTCATATAATATCAGCTCAAAAATCATAAATATGAAACACTGACTGGCTCAAAATGACACAAAATGGATACCAGCGAGAGTCCAGCCAGAGACAAGCCTGGGAAAATATTTTTGAAGGTGAAATCAGAGTGGCTGGCCAGCTAATCAGCAGGTCATCAAATTTACACCTTTAGCACACCTCAGAAAATTCCATCAAACTTCTCCCATATCATTGTTTATCTCTCTGGAAAGCCCATCAAAGTATTGTTTTTTGGGGGAACATATCAACATAGCTTCAAGGAACATTTTTCGAAGAAGAAGAAGAGGAGGAGATTGGATTTATACCCTGTCCTTCACTACCCAAAGGAGTCTCAGAGTGGCATACAATCTCCTTTCCTTTCCTCTCTCCACAACAAATACCCTGTGAGGTAGGTGGGGCTGAGAGAGCTCTTTCGAGAACTGCTTCTGAGAGAACAGCTGTGAGAGAACTTGTAACTGACCCAAGGTCACACCAACAGCTGCATGTGGAGGAGTGGTTCTCCCAGATTAGGGCCTGCACTCCTAACCACTACACCAAACTATAGCTTGCTGCTCCATAGTGGTGTGTGTGTGTTCTGGGTGCCATACCTCACACCCCCACTTGTGTGTGGGCCACCTCCCTCTCTCCGTGAAATGCTGGTTGTTTTGCTGCTGCCTCCATAGTCCTCTTTCTTCGAGACTGTTAATTTATTTATTTTATTTATTTATTAATTCAACTTATTATACCGCCCTAATCCCTAGGGGTCTCTGGGCGGTTTACAGGGGTGTTCTATGAACTGTTATTACCCTATCTAAGGCCACATACTGTAGGGGTGGGGATTTCCTACCCGCACCCTGTGGTGGGTCCGCTGCATCCTCTCTCTGGCTCGGCTTCTTCCTTCTCGACGTTTTTTTTCTGGCATCTTTTTTCCGCTGGTCCGCTGGTTTTCTCTGAAAATGCTTTCTCCCTCTACTCCTTTGTGTGTGTTTTAGTGTATTTTGTGTGTGTGTGTTTTGCTCTTTTCATTTCTCTTTTATTAAAGAACCTCACCAGTTGAACATCTGACTGGTTTATTTTCAGAGTTCTCTTGAGGTACTTAACTGAAGGGTGAGACAAAATATTCGGTCAATGAGGGAGCCTAATGCCAATTTTCACAATTTTCAGATGGTAGTCTGGATGAGTAAAGCAAAGGATGACAAAGAGGAAGAAGAGCCAGAAATTTATCTGGCAGGCAGAAAGCCCTTGCTGAGACAAGGAAGCACTGTGAAAACAGACAGTTGAGGAACAAAGTCTGGGCGGCACATGATGGTATTTTTTGCACAGTTAAAGTCTGATGAAAGAAAGGGGAAGGTTTTTCAGTAAAGGAAAGGAAGGTTAGATACAGGAAAGGTGCCAAGAGTGTGTGACTGGCCCAAGGTCATCCAGTGATAGGGTTGCCACCTCTGACTTGGGAAACTCCTGGAGATTTGGGGGCAGTGACTGGGAAGGACAAAATGTGGAGAAGGGAGGGACCTCAATAAGAATGTGATGCTACAGGCCTCACGGACTGACCCAGCTGAGCTCTGAGAAGGAGTAGGAGATAGAGCTGCTAGAGGGATGAGCATTTTTTATTTACTTTCAGCTGAGGTCATTTAGCTGAGAGGGTAATGTGTGGGGGGACTGTGTTTGGGAGTGTGTGGGGGAGTTGTGAGTTGTTGCAGAGTCCTGGCTACTTGAGATAGGCTGTGAAAGGGTCTTTGTTTGGCTGTAATTGAGTGCCTGAGTGACTTTGAATAGCTGCTGGCCACACTTTCTGCTAGGGGAAGTTTCTATTTAAGGCAGAACCTTGCCAGAGGAATGAGCCTCTGCTGCGAGCCGAAGGGTGAGAGCCAAAGGGCTCTTGGCCTGTGCCTCTTATCCTAGGGACTCTTAGACTAGGGAGTCTGTAAGAAGCCCAGGAAGAGCCAGAAAGCCAGGGCCCTAGTCTCCTTGGGTTCCAAGTAAGGTAAGTAGACTTCTATAAGAAGAACCACATAAATACAAAGGGTTTTAAAAGGGGGGATTATATATAATTATTTTTAAAAGCAATTATGAAACCAGAATGCCAGCAGGGGGTTGGGGGCTATCCAGTGTTTTGCATGGAGTGTCACAAGTATGACTATCTGCCCACTGGTCAGAAGTCTTGGATATGTGCCCGGTGCAAGGAGCTCCTGGTACTTGCATTGTTTCCAGTGTCTGGCTGGGAGGGGGTCTGCCCTGTGAGTTTGGTGTCACAGGCTTGTTCCTAAGCCATTCCATGGACTTCTGTAACTGCAGCTGTCTTTTCCAGAGAGAGCAAAAGGGAGACCTTTTGGGTTTTTTTTTCCATAACTGGGATCCCAGAAATGTAATCCACCTCCCCCCAACTTGGAGAGATTGTAGAGGAGTGGGTGGCAGGTGTAGGCTCCCCAGGCGTTTGGTCTGTGTAGCTTGAGGTGGGTCTATTCTATAGACTTTTGAACCCATGCTGACATTTCCCCCAAATGTTCTTTCCTGGCTTGACCTTGGTCCTGTTGGGTTTGCAGTGCCACATTGGCACTGGTTCTGCTGGGCTTGCAAAAATGTTTTGTTTGACTTGCCTCGATACAGTTGAAGCAGCAATAAATGGCCAGGAAAGCACCAAAGGACTTTTTCCTTAAGTCAGAAATATGAATGTGGCATCTTTGTGTCACCGTTACAATTATAAGGAGTCATTCAAACAGTCAGTATATGCATATTATAATGGTCCAAATAAAGGAATGTTTACACAACAGTTCTTTTTTATGAATGGTGTTCTTAGCAAAAAGTTGAGCCATCTACATTCTTTGTAATCAGGTTTGACTTTTCAAAGGCATAATATGCAATTTGGAAAGAAATTGTAGATGATTTTGCGCTGATTATGCTGAAGAGGCTGAGTGCAAAAGTTTTTGCCCTTCCCCCACCGACTGCTTAAATCATGTCCCCCCCCTCTCCCTGCTGTTTTCTTACAGTTTATGTGAGAATTACATTTCTACTCTATTCCTTGTTGGGGAATTTAACATTCTACAGGCTTCAGTGTCCAGAAAAGTAGAAGAAACTACATCTAAAAGTTTGAGTTGGGTTGGGTTGCTAGCAGGTGGGAGAGAGTGGACAGTTATAGAAAAGCAGTGAGACAGAATACATATGTGAAACATTTACGCTATAATTTAGAACAGTAGAATTTGGTGCTTGATAAGAAGTGAATTTTTTGAGTGTTTGTGGCCCTGCTTGCAATTTATAATCAAGCTGCAGTTTATTCGGAGGAGTGATCATATCATGGGATGACAATCACATAATCTATGCAGGGAAGAAACTACAGTACAGGATACCAGATGCCACAGGTATTTGGAGTTCAGCAGCTTGTTATATGAAGTGTAAATATTCCACAGTCCTTCCAAAATTCATTAACTGGTTGTAGGTCATAGAAATGTCAATGATAGTTTTATGCACTGGTTAAATTTCTCCTACTGAAATTAATGGGACTTATGTGTACTTATCTTTGGCAGAACTGTAGCTGTTTTTAAAACAGCATTTAGTTTTAGCCTAAAAATAGTAATGTGTGTCACACTGAATAGAAACAAGATTATTTGGTTTACATTCTATGACAGACATGACATCTCTGATTTGTATCACTTTATGAAGAAAAGACTGTGTATATAGACAAGTACATCTATAGGTTTTATCTTTCCAGATGTTGATGGACTTGGCAAGTTTCTTTTTAGTATTTGTAAATAGGTGATCTTGAAAAAGAAAGATGTTATGATTTGTAAATATGTGACAAAATTGTGACTGTGGATCACAATGGTGGGAAAAATAGGTTTTGAGCAGACAAATACGAGTTTGATGTACTTTGTCATTTCCTGGAAGATAAGTCATATTTCCTTTAGTAAATATTATTTGTGTTTACCATATAGCATGTGGCTGGACTGTCAAAATATCACTAGGTCTGTTTGTCCTATATGTGTGTAAGTGTGGCTCTTTATTACATGGAATTGCCTACTGGTATGCTTTAAGAGACATCTGGATTTGAACTGAACTGGCAGAAACCATCCTACTCATGATAGTCAAACTGGCAGTGCTACAAGAATGAACTTTTACAAAGATTGCTTGGGACCATGGTTACTACTGTTAAAAATGCAGTGTAGTAGGATTGACAAAACTGATCATATTTCTGTGCGCTGCCTTTCCATGCATTGGGAGGTGTAGCATCTCTCTAAGTGCCAAATCTTGATTCTAGGTGATGCATTAGCACAAGTATACAAAAAAATGCCAGTCTCTGTCATTATCATCCAAGCCCTGCAGTGTGGGTTATTTGCATCTTGAATTGGAAAAAATCTTTAAACTGTCACTTGATGGCATATGTAGGCAGCAACCACTCCATTATTTTATTTCTCAGTGTATTGGAGAGTTGTAAGAATAAGAGCACAAGAAATAGATGTGGGAATGGAAAGGACTGAGACATGGCAAAATGCCCAATAAGATGTTGGCTCTGAGATTTTGTATAAACTGATTAGAATGATTAGGGGCGAATCCTATGAAGTAGAAGTGGAAGACTGTTGTGGTTATCTGTCTTTTCCACCTCCCCACACCTCCCCATTACACCTTCTGGAGACCTCTTTAAAAACTGATGTTCAGAGCCCCGGAAGCCCTGTAGACAAAATGTTATCGGCTCATGGAGCTATTGGGTAACATTGGGTAATATCAGCTCCACTTCCCTCATAAACTGATAGATACTGCATCTACAGAAACTCTGCTAGTGGAAGACAGAGGAGGGGCAGAAACATTCTCTAGTTCCTCATTTCCTCAGGAGCCTCCTTAAGGCAAGTTGCACTTTGTCCATAGGACTCCCATTATTCTGATCTGTGCTGAGCTGGGGCCAGCCTACAGTTTTTTTGAAGAGTTAGGCTGGAGTTCCCTGCACTCAACTTGCTTTGCCCAGGAGTCACATTGCAGCTGCAGGAAAGGGCATTTTTAAAGCCCCTAGGAGTCCAGTGCTGCTTGGAACTTTGGTATGTCAGGGAGAAGTGGCTCTTGCTCTCCCCCCAGCCTGTTCCTGGGCCAAAATAGGCTCTGTAGGGAGTTATTTGCATGACTTTGAAGCTCCACTTAGAGCACACCATATTCAGGGACCCCTGCCCACACACTGTAGTGCTAGGCAGAATTGGGCTCCTGGAGACTTTAAAAAATGCCTTTCCCCAGAGCTCCTGCATGAGTGCAGAGAAGGCAAGTTGAGTCTGGGGAACCCTAACATGACTTACCCCAAAATATAGCATGTAATTTGGCCCCTACTGTTCACTCTTGGCTTGCCATTCCCCCTCCGGGGTGGAGGTTTGTCTGCTTTAGGGGCCCCCAATCTGCTGGCCCAGATCCGGTTGGCGGGGGAACCCCACCCCAAAGTTCTGGGCTCGTGCCAACATGCCTGGTATGATGACACCACCTGGAGGTGATGTCATTGCATTAGGCATGTTGCCAGGGGGATGCTCTAGCACTCAGACCTCTATGGTACCATAGAGCTTCTGGCCAAATGCTAGAGCATCCCCCTGGTGATGTGCCTAGCACAATGACATCCCTTGTGGCTGATGTCATCGCATGCATGCATGCCAGAAGATCAAGGAAGCTCCATCCCCCCGCCTCACAAAACCAAAATAGGACCCACGGTAAGTAGGAAATACCAAAAATCAGCAAATACCGTGCTACAGATGATTATAAAATATCAATAATAATAATAATAATAATAATAATAATAATAATAATAATAATAATAATAATAATAATAATAATAATAATAATAAATACACTACCCAGTTTGTGTACAGGTAATGGTACCACTTGCTACTAATCAGTCAGCAGCCTTGAATTTAAAGGTTGGTGTTGTAGGGCTCTGTTGCTACCTCCTGATAGCCTTCAGTAAGGGTACAGGAATCCCTTCCCAAGTCATCTGTGGTGGCTTGCAGTTCCAGCTGCCACTTAGCTGCACCCAGGTGGAATTTCCAGATGTCTATGCTAAAATGCACATTGCTAAACACAGTAGCAGAGTTTGTTGCAATGTTATTCAGTAAAATTGTATCTGAGGAACAATTCCATAACGGAGGGATGCCAAGTAGCGTTAAATATAACACATAGTTATATACGCTGTCAGCATTTTCTCACCATATCGACCTAACAAGATTGCTGAATAAATTTCTTTATAGATTTAACTATAGGGATAAGAAGCCGAAGAGCCAGCGCTGTCCGAAGACGTTTCCGTGGTCATGTGGCCGGCATGACTAAACACCAAGGCGCACGGAACGCTGTTACCTTCCCACCGAAGTGGTCCCTATTTATCTACTTGCAATTTCTTGCTTTCGAACTGCTAGGTTGGCAGGAGCTGGAACTAGAGACAGGAGCTCACCCTGTCTTGCGGCACCCGGGTCTTGAACCACTGAACTACTGACCTTCCACAGCCTGCAGTTCAGCGTCTTAACCACTTGAGCCACCGCAGCTCCACATAGCGCACAATAGGCGTGGCTAATTAAAGGGACATAGTCCTCCATTAAAAGCCATTCATCACTATCAGAAATAGTTTTTTGAGACTCTGTCCTTACATTTATTTATTTATTTGTTCAGCTTGATATACCGCCTTAACCCCCGTGGGGGTCTCTGGGCGGTTTACATTGAGGGTGCTAGTCACAGTTTATATCCCTAACTTTTTGGCCACATTAGTAGGAGGGGGGTGGGACATCCTACCTGCACCCTGGTGGAGGCAGGTATTCTTCAGCTTGGCTTCATTCCCGGCTATGCAGAGGCTCTTGTTCTGCTGGCGCTTTGATCCGGTATACATAAAGTAATTCACAAACAACATGATAAGTCATTATATTGATTAAAACCATTTGGTTCCAAAGTGTTAAATAAAAATATATAGCGTGCCTCCTGTTGATGTAAGAGTTTATAAATATCCACCCTATTATAGGGATAATTTTTAATTTCTTTAAGTACAAAGAATCTTAAGTCTTCTGGGACATTATGGAACAAAATAAATTTCTCACAGTCGGGTTCGCATGTGGCCATGCGAATGACCCAAGCTTCGCTTCCAGAGACAATAGCCCAAACGGATCCTAGGGCGCACCTATCTGACGGCTAGGATCCGAGAATTGACCTATGGGACTTGGGTACACTGTAAATAATCCTGTCACGAGTGTGTGTGTGTGTGTTTGGGTGTGGTTTGCTATGGGGATATAAGCTGGCCTCTGGCCCGGCTACTTCATCTCAAGTTCTCCTATGTACGAATAAAGTATGAGCTGAAATCACTACGCTATGCCTCAGTCTCAGTACTTTATATAGTCAAAATGTTAGTGTTGCTTTCTGCTGACAGAGAATAAAGGTTGTTCTACCTGGTCTCATCGGAGATATCCTGCAGTGTCAAAACAGCCTCTGCCGTGTGGACCTGCTGTCAGCAGGGAATAAAAATTTAGCTTTGTTGGCTTTATTCAACATCACTGACACAAAAAGACCAAGTTTAGCATGAAGCTGCAGGCTGTCTTCCAGCCTCAAATATCTCTGGGCCACCACCACTCAGAGCAGGATGAAGAAGGTGATTCCGGGTACTCAGCAGTACAACATGGGAAGCCATTTGCCACCAACTGAGAGCCCTTAAAAAGGTTTATTGAAATAATTTGGTATCCAGCCATACGCATGGCAATGGGGAAGACAATTATTTTGCAAATGAAATCATACTAGATGACAAAAGAAGGCATTCACATTTGGAGTGTAACAAATGTTTTAAGAGGTTTTTGTTGGGTTTTTTTCCGAGACAGTGATTATTTCGACAAACATTAAAAACTACACAACTCTGTTTATTTTTAAATATTGATGCTGTCACTATTAATACTAAACACTGAGTAAGAATTCACACATTGAGGGTGACATCTGAATGTGTCTGCTTGATATCAAAACAACACCCCTGAGGAGCATTGTTTTGACAGATTTGAAACAGGCTGTGTGCCGTGTGGCTTGGTGGGCTGATCAAACAGCTTAGAACCTGGAATTGTGAATTTCACCTCTTGTAACAACTCCTGAAACACTAGGAAACCATTTCTTTCCCTTTATCTGTTGGTACTCATTCCCAGAACTGTTTTCATTAAGTGGTTCCATGATCCAGTCAACATGCTGACTCTTTCGTAGAATTTGGGCCCGGTGAGCTGATCATGAGAATGTGCTACACAGGTGTAACTCCTCATCTTTTGCCACAGAGCAGTTCTTGAAGGTTTCCCGTGATGCATTAAGCTATTTGTTTAAGCATCTTCACATTCACCATCATTCTCAGCCCAACTGAATCCAAAGCTCCAGTGTAGGTTAGGTGCTTCTAGCTGAAGAGCAGCAGACAGAAGGAGCTCAGAGCAGTATACAGAATACCCCACATCCTGTTTCATCCTTGAGACAATACTGTGAGGGTTAAGAGATGGTGACTGATACAAGATCACTCAGCTTCATAGCTTCATAGCTGAGTGGATAATTGAACCCAAATCACTTTAAGTAATAGACTAATACAGGGGTGGCCAAACTTGCTTAATGTAAGAGCCACATAGAATAAACGTCAGATGTTTGAAAGCCTCAAGACATGAACAAATATTACACACAGGTTTTTATTGAAATATATGCAAATTTGCTTGTTATTAACATTATATGAGACTGCCAAAAACAAAAACAAAAAGGGTTAAAACAGATATTGATAATGATATTTATTTATTCGATGATATTTGTAGGTGGGGGGGGGGCTTTGAGAACACATTTAAAATTGCTTTCTTTCTCTGTCCCCCCCCCAAGCCTACCCAGGGAGGGGAAAACTGGCTGGGGAAGGGAAGACCGATTGGGGAGGCATGCCTTCCCTTTGCTTCCCCAGCCGCCCTACTGGGAGCCACACAATGTGTGTGAAAGAGCCGCATGTGGCTCCCGAGCCACAGTTTGGCCACCCCTGGACTAATACCCTAAACACTGGGGAATCTCTGCTGATAAGTAGAAAGGGAAGGGCAAACTGCCCCAGGGTCTGATTTGGCTGAGGCCTCCCAATGTATTGGTACATACTGTAATATACTTTCCCATTAGTTGGCACCTAGTGGCCAAGTAGCAGATACTTTTTGTTCAACAGTCAGACAAGGCATGCTTCTGAGGAAGGTGGGGTTAGTTGAAGCCTGATTCTGAGCTGGATGCCTGGCTGAGGCTGTGTGCTGCAGTTCAAATAAAGAAGATTTATGCTCTTGACTGGGTGACGTGGGCTCCAAACATTACACTGAAGACAAGGATAACTTGGGTGCAACAGCCTTGCCTGTTTCTCTGCACTGTGTAAGTAGGAGTGAAAAATGGCTGCGTCTGTTGCAGACCAGGAGGACTTGGTCCACTTTGCAGAAAGCCTCTCTAGTATTTAATTACTAATGATACTAACAATGAAGACGCAAAACATGCAGTTTTAGTGAGTATACATGGAGCAAAGAATTTGGGCTTACTTAGATTTTTGGTAGCACCTGAAAAGCCCAGTGCCAAATCTTTTGAAGAGCTGATTGTAATGACAATTACCATCAGAGATTTAACAGTTTTGCACATCCATCTGGAATTTCAGTAGCTGTTTTTGTAGCAAAACTATGCTGCCTCTCAAAACACTGTAATTTTGGAGATATTTTGAATGATGTGCTGAGGGACAGGCTGGTCTGTGGTATCAATGATAAGAAGATTCAGAGATGCTTACAGGCAGAATCCAGTGTAGACATTAAAAAAGCTCTTGTTGTCTTCCGGTTTTGGCTTCTCGCCCAGTGGGCGCACACTGGTGGAGCTCCGTATGTTGCGGCCCGTTCTTCGGCAGTTAGGAGTAAATCTGGATGTTTTCTGGTTCCCCCCGGAGCCCTGGGGGGGCACCCAGCCAGGGGGCTCGAGTTGTGCCACTCCTGAGGCTTGTAGCCAAGGGATTGAGGCATGCTTTACCCTGACGGTCCTGCTGCCGTGGCACCATTATAGCTTTTAGAGACACACACCAGATGAGCGCTCAGGAATTCTAGCAAGGAATTCAAGCCTTTTGTCAGGTAGCCCTGTCATAGATCTGGAATGTGGAGGGGTACCCTCCTTCTCGTTCTCAGTTCTCTCCTGCTCAGCTACTGTGTACTATCTTATGCTTGCCTTGTAGATGTTCCAGCTGCAGTTTACACAGCTGGGAAAGTTAACGGCTTTTCTGCTATGCCCACTTGTTTTGCCACGCATGCGGGATATTTGCCACGCATGCTTACAGGGGGGATGTTTGATTTCACTATAAGTCAGAGGCCCTAGTACTGATGGCCATTCCTGACACCAGCTGTACATGTGTTCTTTAGTACTGGATCCACTAATCAACAGTTATCTTCTTATGAAGCCTTGTGTGGTGTGACCTGACTAAGGAGCCTGACACCTCTCCGATGTCTTAAAGTTACAGCAGATTAAATGTGAGTGACTCTACATTAAGCACATGAACTTTTAAGTGAACTCCCAGGGGAAAGGGAGAGCACCCCCCCAACCTTCTTATATTATAAGTGAAGACTTACCGGTATGGGTGAAGGAGTGAAAAAAAAACTTTATTTTAATGAGCAAGAGTACTTCTATATAAAGTGATCTTAAAATAAACTATATTTTGAACTTTTAAAAAATCCCTGAAAGATAAACAATATATAATCGGCAAGAAAAAATGGTGCCATAGAAGCCTCCTTCGGGAGCTGGCAAAACAACACCTCTGGTCTCAAAACCGGAAGTAAATACAGACTTTCCTAACGTTGGCTGCAGCATTGCGACCCCTACTGGATCAGATGACAAATCTCAACCATAACTTTGAAACACTCCAAAAGCAAATGACAAAGAACTCTAAAGCAGTCAAAATGACTGCACTTGATCAAAAATTTGAGTGTGCAGAAAAAGAAAGAGCCTCTGATAAAGTACAACTCCTTAGACTCCAAGTAGAAAAATCAGCATATGTGTTGAGGTTTCAAGGTGTCCCTGAACAAAGTGGTGAGAATCTGAAAAAAACCTTGAGTGAAGCATTAGGTCCTATGACAGGTTTAAAACCAGATTTAATACAAAGCGATATGGATATGGTCTACAGGACATATCCTGAAGTCATCAAGAAAAAAAACCTGCCAGGGGAAATTATGGTGAGATTCTCAAAAAGATCTACAAGAGATGTGGCGCTCAAGGCCACAAATGGGAACACCTTAAAAATTAAAGATGCTAAAATAAGAGTTCTAAAGGATATACCGTTTGAAATAAGAAAGAAGAGGAGACAATATAAAGCTTTAACTACCTTCCTTCAATAAAACTCCATAAACTACAGATGGCTGATACCTGAAGATTTGACGTTCAAGTACAAGGACAAAAAAGAAAAGATTGACTCTGTGGCCAAAGCAAAAAGATTTTTGGAACAGACAAAAGAGAAAAAATCCAACTGAGGAAGAGAAAAATCATCAAGAAGAAGGTTAATGCAGCACACATGGATCAGGAAGCTCAGAGAGTGAAGCAAGCAGCTCATCAGAAGAAGACTTCACATCAGAATTGGGAGAAGCTGCTCCCAAACTCTTAACAGTCAGATGGGACTTTGACAAAGAAAAATTTAAGGGAAAAAAGGGGAAAAAAGGGAAAGTAACCATTATAACTTAAACATAAAAGTTTAAATCAAATATATTAATTTTGAATGTTCAGTTCAGTTTATTAGGTTTTAAAAGCCCATAAACCATACACCATAATTTTTAAAAAAAGATTTAATTTTTTAAAAAAGATTTTAAACATTTAAGAAAACAGTATAGGAGAACTGTGCCACATCTGTTATGCAATTTTGGCACAAACTACTCAACAGGAGTCTCAGTCTTGTAGCTTCTGGAAAAGGTGAGAATTTCAATAGCCATTTTCCCAAGAATTTTTCTCTCCCAGCTGTATGTTTTGGGCAGTGAAAGACTATGCGAGCGAGTGAGTCTATAGCTGCTAATGGGTAGTCACAGTAGCGTTGGTTTTCTGGAAGGACTTATGTCCAACCCGATAACAATACACGGGGGGGGAGAAAAGGGTGTATCCTTGCTCCGCATTTATTTAATTTGTATCTGAATGATTTTGTCCCTAGGATGCAAAATATGTCCATCCATGCACCTCACATTGGTTCCCATCCGGTACCAGTTTTGTTATATGCCGATTACTTAGCCCTGATATCAAGGACACATATTGGTTTGAAATGAGCAATAAGAGCCTTTACAACCTACTGCAACAATGAACTATTGGAAATCATTGAAGATAAATAAAAAATCATTGTATTTACAAAATCAACCAGCAGATCAAGCAGGGAATGGAAAACAGGTGCATATAAATTCCAACAGGTCAATGAATTTAGATATTTGGGCATCATATTTCAATCAAACCTATTATGGACTAAGCACGTCCACCATCTAAAGGGAAAAATTGACTTAGCGCTATTGGCATTAAAAAGTTTTTTTACAACCAAGGAGTCCAATACGTCCCGGCTCTTTTGAAAGCATACCGAGCCTTAATTCTGCCCCATATCTTATATGGCTCTCCAATTTGGTTTACAGGCCCGATTGACCAACTGGAAAGAATTCAACTAACCTTCTTCCATAAGATTCTATCCTTGCCACCTTCCATTGCCTCTTCAGTGATACGTCTAGAGATGGGCTTAACAAAGATTTCAATCTTGATTTGGAAAGCTGTAGTCAATTACAAACACAGACTGTTAACCGCTTACAACCTTCCAACTCTTACCATTTTATCAGTACAGGACAACTGTTGGCAGAGATGGCATAATTCTGTGGACGTCAAATTTAAGCAACTGGGCATACGTCAAACAGAAAAAGTAACATCTAAAACTAGAGCGAAGCTCATCATGAAGTTAATGGAATGCGACTGGAATGCACTCCAGATGGACGCCATGCGGAAATGTTCACCACTCCACTTAGGGATTAAATACCCCACCAAATATGACACACCACACTATCTGTATGTACTGTCCATCCCCAAGCTGAGGAGAGCAACATGGTGGCACGTTGCAATTTTGAATGTTTAGATAAAAACTGTTAAGAAACCTCTTTTCATTTATGATAACACAAAAGAATCTTGCAAAAACTTGATATTATTATTATTGTTTGTAACTCCTGTTTTTCTTTTTAGGGTAGTGGGTAGTTGTGGTAGTGGGTAGTTGTTTTAGTTTGTTGTTGTTCTTCAGTCGAACAGTCGAGTCCGACTCTTCGCGACCCCATGGACAAGATCACACCAGGCCCTCCTGTCTTCCGCAACCCTCTGAAGTTGGCTCAATTTCATGTTCGTTGCATCTATGACACTGTCTAACCATCTCATCCTTTGCTGTCCCCATCTTCTTTGACCTTCAATCTTTCCCAGCATCAGGGTCTTCTCTAGTGAGTGCTCCCTTCTCATTTGGTGGCCAAAGTATTTGAGCTTCAGTTTAATTATCTAACCTTCCGGGGAACAGTCAGGGTTGATTTCTTTTAGGATTGACTGATTTGATCTTCTTGCAGTCCAAGGGACTCTCAAGAGTCTTCTCCAGCACCATAGTTCAAAAGAATCTATTCTTCGGTGCTCGGCCTTCCTTATAGTCCAACTCTCGCAGCCATACATGACTACTGGGAATACCATTGCTTTGACCATGTGGACTTTTGTTGGCAGGGTGATGTCTCTACTTTTTATCATGCTGTTTAGGTTCGCCATCGCTTTCCTCCCAAGGAGCAGGCATCTTTTAATTTCATGGCTGCAGTCACAGTCTGCGGTGATCTGGGATCCCAGGAACGTGAAGTCTGTCACACCTTCCACGACTTCCCCTTCTATTTGCCAAGGAGTGATGGGTCCGGATGCCATGATCTTAGTTTTTTTGATGTTGAGCTTCAAGCCCACTTTTGCGCACTCCTCTTTTACCCTGAGCAAGAGGCTCTTTAGGTCCTCTTCACTTTCTGCCATTAGAGTGATATCGTCTGCATATCTGTTATTGATATTTTCCCCAGCAATCTTAATTAAAATTGTTTTAGTTTATGTGGTGAAAAAACCAATAAAATATTTTTTAAAAAAGCTCTTGTTGTGGGTCAGCCAGGGCACAGTGATAGTGAGGATTTCTTAGAAGTGAAGCTCTGTTCAACCAGCCCTGAGTCAACAGAAGATGACCAGCAAGAGCTTGAGCTGCAGGCTTGTCAGGATTCACAGCCAACAGCTGTTGCAGAGCTAACACCACCATCCAGCCCTGGCTCAGCAGGTGAAAGTTAGTTGGCCATTCCCAGCCCTCTGGTATCACCTACACCCTTAGAGCGCCATAGATGGAGGCTGAGAATAGAGCTAGAGGTGAAATGGAAAAGTGCATGTCTCCTGGCCTAGTGCCAGCTGCTTGCTGATAATGGAGGTGAGTTGTTACAGGACTGACCTTGAGTAGCTGGCTGAAGGCTTGACAATTAGGCATGTGGCTATAAAACTGCCCAAGGAAAGCTGCTGGGCGTGGACACGACACGTATGCTACATACTACCATGCTGCCACTGCCTCGCCTGGTTAATCTCTGATATGCTGACCTCAGACTGAATTACACTGCTTGGTCTCTGGAGTCATGACCCTGGACTGAACAACGCCAGACTTCAGAACCCACTTCTAGCCACAACTTCTTTGGCTAATAGACAAGGGCATGGCTATCAGGTATTTGGAGCCTGCCAGTCAGTACAGCTCTGGACACTACACAAGGAGATGGCAGGCAAGCATAAAATGATGTTGCAGACATATACAGGGCAACAAGTCCCACTGAGAGGTATTGGCAATGTAGAAGTGATGTACGCAAACCAGAAATTATTCTTAACTTTAGTAGTCGCTAAAGGAAAGGACCTTAGTCTTAGGAGGCAGGATTGGATAAGAATTATAAACCTGGACTGGACAAATGTTAATTACCTTTAATCACTTGGGGGCAGAAGCAGTTGTTGAAAAACATTCAAGAGTTATTCAAAGAGGGATTTGGCACCCTACATGGGACAGCAGCCAGCTAGATGTCAAACCCATCTTTTTTAAGGCTGAGGTCAGTAGCTTATGTTATGTGTCACAAAGGGGATCAAGAACTGGATTTTGGAACCTATCCAGTTCTCTTTCTGGGCTGCCCCAATAGTTCCAGTGCTGAAGTCAGGTGGTAGCGTAAGGATAAGAACATAAGAAGCCTGCTGGATCTGACTAGTAGTTCTTCTAGTCCACCATCCTATTTCACACAGTGGCCAACCAGTGCTGGTCACTGTATCTCAGAAAGGACATTGCAGAGCTGAAAAAAGTGCAGGAGAGGACAACCAAGATGATTAGGGGGTTAGCATACTTTCTGTATGAGGAAAGACTGAAGATTCTGAGACTTTTCAGTTTAGAAAAGAGATGACTAAGGAGGGATATGATAGAGGGACATGATAGAAGCTGCCAATATAATTGCTATATCCTTGATTTCTACAAATGTAGATACATATTCTGCACAGACACTTTCAGAACTTGGAACCCCAAAGACAGAGCATGTGATGACCCAGGAACTTTAGCAATTCCACTCCGCCTTTCTTTCTTTTTTTTAAAACGTTTATTTTCAAGTTTTTACAATAGAAATCCAAATATTGTTATTACATAAATTTCTGGAGATTCTTTATACATTTGTTTCAAACCATTTATCAAGTTTTTTCCATCTTTTTTTAAATAGAATTTCATCTTTTGCCAACAAAATCATATTTAATTTGTCCATCTCTCTTATTTCCATGATTTTACCAATTAACTCCTCTCTACTCGGTATTTGTTCCGACTTCCAGCATTTTGCTAAAAGAATTCTAGAGCTGGTAAGGATGTACAATATCACACATGTGTCATTAAATTTAATCCCTTCTGGTAGCAGATTCAGTAAGTATACTTCTGGATCACTCCGCCTTTCTAAAAGAACTCCTAAGATCAGAGAAATACTGGATTTATGGGCATGAGGATTTGATCTGGGCATATAGACATATTCTTGATAGTTCTAATAGTATATTATACCCTGACTTTTTTTGATATGTTCTTTCTGATCTCCCTTTTATTTCTTTTTATTCCTTTTGTATCTAGAGAGGACTTGGGAATGGTCACATAATTTCTCTTTATATCAGCAGGGAGAAGAACAGTAATAATAGATAAAACTCATGGATTTTTAAAATTTCACTTAAAAAATGAAACAAGCCTCAAATGTTTAGGTGCTGCTGGGCTGATTTGGTATCACCCAAATCCTTATTGTGATAGTTACTGTCAAGGAAAAAAATAATTTGGCTCCTAGTAAAAAATAATCAGGACAATGTGAAGTAGAACTGTTAAGTACATGGAGAGTTGGAAACTCCTTGAATTATGAACCATAATCAAATGCATTTACAATGAAGAAATCATTTCAGACATATTTGATTGCTTCAAAAATGCAGAATAACAATAGTAGGGGTTAAAGAGATTGTGGTAGATTTAGGATATTTAGACCTGAGTATAGTACTTGCTAGTGTCTCATAAAGTCTTATCTGAAAATAATGAATTCAAAGTGAAAGCAAGAAAGGCAATTCTGCCTGATAATAGGGAAACATTGGTAGGCTATAGAAAATTTTAGTCTTAATTCCAGAAATTCGACTTAGGCTCAGCCCCCCTCCCCTATTCTTAACTTTGGGATGATACGGAGGAAGGTATTTCCTAAAATTATATTTCATTTGCTAGTATTGATATCTAGACCTGTCAAGTTGTAACTCTGAAGATTTTCACCTTACTGTTCTAAACTGGATGTTATTTGTTGTCGGCCCAATTTTGAGTAAAGCAATACAGGGATAGGGGTTTTATACAGTGAATTTCCTTCATTTAATGAGCCGTCTCTGAAGCACTATGGTCATTCCAGACAGCCCCACTTCCCCCTACCCTTTTCCAGATGTTTTTAAAAAACATTCTAAGTTGAGTACTATAGTGCTAAACCAATATAGCAGGAGCAGGAAACAGAGCTGCCAGAGGGGTGAGTGTTTTTTTACTTGCTTTCAGCTGTGGGGATTTAGCGGAGGATATTATGTGGAAGGATTGTGTTTGGGAATGTGTGGAAGGGATTAGAACTGTTGCAGAGTCCTGGTTACTTGAGATAGGGTGAGAAAGGGTAATTAAATGTAAATTGAGTGCCTGGGTGAATTTGAATAGCTGCTGCCCCACTCGCCCTCTGCTGGGGGAGGCCTCTATTTAAGGCAGCACCTTGCCAGAGGTAGAGCTGACCCAGCTGAGGTCTGAGAAGGAGTAGGAGACAGAGGTGCTAGAGGGGTGAGTGTTTTTTTCCTTGCTTTCAGCTGAGGGGATTTTAGCTGAGGGTATTGTGTGGGAGGACTGTGTTTGGGAGTGTGTGGAAGGGATTGGAGCTGTTGCAGAGTCCTGGCTGCTTGAGATAAGGTGGGAAAGGGTCATTGTTTGAATGTAAATTGAGTGTCTGGGTGAATTTGAATAGCTGCTGCCCCACCCTCTATTGGGGGAGGTCTCTGTTTAAGGCAACACCTTGCCACAGGCACGAGCCTTTGGCTCTGAGATGAGGGGCTCTGTAAGAAGTCCAGGAAGAGCCAGAAAGCCAAGGCCCTAGTCTCCTTGTGTTCCCAGTAGGTAAGTAGACTTCAACAAGGAGAACCACATAATTACAAAGGGTTTTAAAAGGGGGATCATATTTAATTATTTTAAAAGCAATTATGAAGCCAGAATGCCAGCAGGGGGATGGGGGCTATCCAGTGTTTTGCATAGAGTGTCACATGTCTGGATGCCATGATCTTAGTTTTTTTGATGTTTAGCTTCAAGCCCACTTTTGCGCTCTCCTCTTTTATGTTGAGCAAGAGGCTCTTAAGGTCCTCTTCGCTTTCTGCCATTAGAGTGGTATCATACAAGCTACATAACTGCTATGCTTGCAGATTCATATGTAAGCAAGTGGTCAAAGTTAATCAACAGGAAAATTATCTCAGGTGGCATCTTCCCTGACTCTCTCCTGATGCAGGAGAGGGAACATGCTTTTAGACGGTTACATCAGCATCTGTTTGACATGGGAAGGCAAATCTTGTGTTCTCTAGCAAATAGATTTTGCTCTCCTGTTTCCCATGGTATTGCACCAGAATATGATGCTGCAGCTGCCTATTTGTCCAATCTAGATTGCCTCAAGTTTGCACAGCCTTTATGCTTGCCTGATTTAATATCCTTCCCTCAGCTATTCTGTTTGGTAGATACTTAGGATTGCCCTTGTAGGGCTGGTGTTCCTGAACAATTAGCTCATGTAGCACTTTACTGTAATTTTTATTTGGAGCAGAGGAATGTAATTATTAGACCTATTCTGTATAATGTTCATAGTCTCCCAGAAGAGCAGCTAGTAGTGTACCTCTTGTTGGATGGAAATCCCTATAACCTTGCAGGTGGCTAAATATTTGCTAGCTGCAATAAAGATCCATGAACAGTTTGTGTACGCTTTTGGATAATTTTATCTTAATTTTTATGTCACTTTGTTTTTATGCAATCTTACTTCTCTGAATGTAATTTTTTTTTAAAAAAAATATCTTTTTGTTTCTGGTGAGACAAATGCCTAATAAAGGTGATGAATGAATGATGATAAGTGTAAGGTGATGCAGATTGAGACAAACCCCCCCCCCAACATTAAGTATAGGCCAATGGGGTCTGAACTTGCTGACACTGAGATGGAAAAGATCTCAGGGTCATAGTAGATAGCTTGATAAAAGTGTCAACTAAGTGTGCTGCAGCAGTGGAAAAGGCAAACTCTATGTTAGGGATTATTAGGAATGGGATTGAAAATAAAATACCTGATATTATAAAGCTCCTATATTGATCTATGGTGTGGCCTCATTTGCAATACTGTGTACAGTTCTGGTCACTGTATTTCAAAAAGGACATTGCAGAGCTGGAAAAAGTACGGAAGAGGTCAACCAAGATGATTAAGAGGCTGGAACACCTTCCCTATAAAGAAAGAGCCTGGTATTTTTCAATTGTCAGAACCCACAGCCAACAACGAAGTACACGCATTCAGGAACGGTTATACTTTTATTGCAGAGCTATAGATGCAGTAACATAGGCACTTTTAAGAATGGCAGCGGCCCCATGGGCATAATAGGATATAGGGTATTCGTTTGTGCCCCCCCCAGCACTGACCAATTAGGCACCCTCCCGCACGCGGGTTAAGGCTTAGAGACTGTTAGGTAGCTGAAGCTGAGAACGAACACTCTCCCATGGCACCTAGGGCAATCCCAGACATGACAACACCCTCCTGCACATCTGACAGAGACAGCACAGGAAGGAATGCAGTAGCAATTAACCTGAAAGGAAAGCAATAGCAATTAACCAGACACAGACCAACCTCCCCAACCTTCATGGCAGCATAGCTGACATCAATTTAGATAAAATTGTTTATAAAATTATGCATGGAGTGAAGAGAGTTGGCAAGGGAAATTTTTCTCCCTCTCTAAAATACTAGTCTTTGAGGGCATTCAATTAAGCTGATGGGCAGTAGATTCAGGATGGACAAAAGGAAATACTTCATCACGCAGAGAGTGATTAAAATGTGGAATTCACTGTCAGAGGATGTAGTAATGGCCATAGGCATAGATAGCTTTAAAAGGAGATTAGACAGATTCATGGAGAATATGTCTATCAGTGCTACTAGCCCTGGTGACTTAAGGGAAGCTCCTGGTTCAGAGGAAACTAGATGTACCATTGGTCTGATCCAGCAGGGCTTTTCATATGTTCTTATGTTCATTTCATCTTCCAGCATATCTTAACTGATCCTTTTCCTCCCTACATTTTAGTGTATGTTCTGAACATCAGTGGAAAAACCTTGGCTATATAACATATGCAAAATGAAGTTTGGAATAATTTTCCTTATAATCTCATGTGTTAACTACAAGATTAGGGGTGGGGTCGGTGGGGGAAGTTGTTTTTAGCCGACTTTGCGAATGATATGCCACCTACAAATGTTACACTGACTTTCAATTCATGGAAAGTGGGAGCCACAAGTTGCACAGCTGGGATTCTGGTTTGTGTGAATGGAAGCTGTGCACGTCTGGAAAATCCATATATTCCCCAATTCACACAATACAGCAATCATCCATATCAAACTGCACAAATGCATAGCTGGCAGGCTCCAGCTTCATGTGCATGGAACACTACTGTAATGTCTGCAGAGGGTTATAATGATACATTACAGGTATTTTTACCTGTAATTGAGTTTTCATAGGTAGCATCTTCATTAAATAGTTTCCCCTATAAAAACATACAGATGTTCACAACCTTAAGTTAGGTGGCCTCTAAGGAGCCTAGCACAGCATTATTTTAACATTTTTGCTAGCTTTTATGTTCTTCAGGATGTATAGAGCTGTACAGAATACAGCAGGATGATTGCATAGAAATATTAGAACTTCTTTGGGAATTGATTTGCAATAGGGTTGTCCCAGTCCAGACTGGGCTGCTGAAGAAAGGGAGGGGGAGAAGTCCCCCGCAGGCCCCTCTGCCACAAATCTGGGACCCCCAAACCCCAACAGCCTGACCCTCACAGTCCCGCCAACCTGACCACGGGCCCCCACTTTACTCACTCAGGCCGACAAGCAGTGGGGTGGTGGGCTCCATGGGGCATTGGAGACCGGTGGGAGTCAGGACCATCTCATTCCGGCAGGCCCGGCTGGCCCTGAGCCTGGAGCTCAACACTGGTGCAGTGGTAGCCCAGCCCACATTTGAGCACGACTGTGGCTGCGACGGGCATGGCTGCTGGCAACAGGGAAGGCCATGGAGGAAGAGGGAGGCAGTGGCAGCATCGGGGGGGGGGCAATGCAGAAGTGCCAGAAGACCCAGGAGGGACTGACAGTGCAGTGGAGAAATGGCCGGCCTCAGCGTCTGCGCTTTTAGGTGGAGGCGGGGACAACCAAGGGGGAGGGGACAACCCTGGGGTGAGGAGAGGGCCAAGTGAGTAGGGGATATATATGGAGGTACTTCCAAAGGGCTTTGACCAATTAGGGGGTGAAGCTGATGCGATCCCACTTTATGAGAGAATAGTGGAACAATTAAAATCCTTATTTTTGAAAGAGAGTTCCGTTAACACTTCTCCCGTTTTGAGAGCTAAATGGTTTGATAAAGAATGTGTGTAATTTAGGAGGTATTTATCAAAAGGCATCAGGGTGGCTAGAAGAAGTGGGGACTCAGAGTCCTTCAGGACTGTAGGTATGGTTAGGAGGCAATATAAAGTGCTCTTAAAAGAAAAGAAACTTGAAAGTTCTGCCCGTTTATGGGCGGAGCTTCAAGAGGTGGTTAGGAGTAAGAATGTGGGTAGCTTTTGGCGCCTTATTACGACTGGCCTTAGTGGTAAATTGATGGGGAGGGGTTCCAGCATACAAGCTGAGACCTGGTTAGTCCACTTTTCAAAGGTCTTTAGCAGTGAGAACGATCAGGTAAACCCCTCTCTTTTTATATTACCCTTTTGGCTAGAGGTATCAGAATGTGAGGTGAGGTCCTTGATTGAATCCACTACCAGTGGTAAATCTCCTGGGGAGGATCTTGTACCAATTGAATGTTTTAAATCACTTATCAACCAGTGGGCTCCAATTTTAGCTAAACTCTTTACTCAGATCGATAGAACAGGCAGACTTCCTAAGGGTTGGACTACTAGCATTATTGTGCCAATTTATAAGAAGGGTGAAGAGGGCGATCCTGGCAATTATAGGCCAATCAGTTTACAGCCAGTTGC
>NW_015160859.1:154772-165026 GCF_001447785.1 Gekko japonicus | reverse complement strand
GCGCTGCTTTGATCCGCCCCCAAACTGGCCCGCAACTGGCCCAAATCGCCGCGTATGAACGGGACCTCTGAGACCCTTTCCTGGTGGCCCCATATTATACAACTGAAGATTGCAGCTATGAGTAACTTAGGGGCTTTGTTGAAGTTTTATTTCTCCAGGGGTGGTGGTATGATAGATCCGGTTGTCAAGGTCTTTGTAAGTAAGATAACCGCTGCAATGTTGTATGGGGTAGAGATTTGGGGTTGGAATGAGTCGATGCTAACCCTGATTGAAACTGTGCAAAATTATTTCATGAGACGGATTTTGGTTTTGCCTAAAGGTTCACCTGTGGCACTGATGAGGATAGAATTGGGTATGGCATCGCTGAAAGCCAGGGCAAATGTAAGAATTCTTTCCTACTGGAGGAAATGTCAGGAACGACCCCAGGATATCCTAGGGGTCCAAAGTTTTGGATTATTGTTGAAATCTTCCAAAAGTTTAAATGACTATCTGTCTTCTATCCTACAGGAATACTCAATTCCGGATGACCTAATGGGTTTAGCGGATAATGATAATCAAAAGTCCAAATTGAAGGAATGGGTATTTCATAAGGACGGCCTTTTGAACCTTCATGCGGTGGCAAGTTGCTGAACGGCCCCTCTGTTTAAGATCTTTAAAAGAGATCACTGTAGGACTGGCTATTTAGAGAAACTAACCAATCTTGACCTAAGAAGGGCATTTTACAGCCCTCAGATTCCATGCCATTCCTTCAATGGTCTGTGTTGGTTGTTTTATGGGTTTACCTGTTGCCTTAAGGATCTGTCAATGTGGTTTGGGTGAAGTGGATGATATTGAGCACTATTTACTGAGATGCTCATGGCACGAATCACTTAGGCAGAGATTTATATACCCTATTTTACCTTTGCACAATGGATTCTCAAAACAGGAGTTGGGTTTTTTTTGCTCTCTGATATGAACGTATATGTTACCAGCAGAATGTCCCTGTTTGCTTTGGCGGCAAAAAAGATAAGATTAAGGCTAGGATTCAGCACAAGTTAGTGAAGGGATAACTTAATGTGATGTATAAAGATTGTGTTTGTATTTATGTTTTGTTATGGCCAATGGCTAATACAATAAACTTGATGATGATGAGGAGTAGGGGATATATAAGGACACAGGAGTTCACCAAGGAGGAGGCTAGAGAACAGTCCTGTGAAAGCCAGAGAGAGAGAGAGCAAGCAGACTGAATCTGGGGTAAGCCTGGGGAGTGGGTGACATAACCCCCCCAGTTGCCCATATCTGAGGGGACTCCAGACTCCTTAACCTCCACTGTTCGACCCTTCCCCAGTGCAAAAGGGGAAAAGGCAGGAGGGCAACGGTGGGCAATGCAGTGGCTACCCATGAGCAGCCACCAAGAGACAGGGGGGATCGTTACAAGGCTGAAGAAATATACCACTTTATAAAAAAATTAGTTAACATGAAATTCACTAAAGTCTTGATTCCTACTATCTTAGGGTGGAAAGCCCTATAAATTCGTTTGAATAGAGAAGGGTCTAGGTTCAGGGATGGTATATTTTTGATTACCTGGCCTGGAAAAACCTGCAAGTTTATGAGTCTATGGTGATTTAAAATAATGACCCTCTAGATATGAAGATGTGAAAATGGGGGAGTTCTTTTAATTCCTTCTACAAAGCGGTATCTTGTAAAACATCAGTGATATTTTCCAGTTCTTTTTTTCTAAACGGGAAAGAGTTTTTGTGTTAAGAAAGCATAGCCAGTATTCCATTGTAGAACATACTGCTGACTACCTGGGGAATAACTCAACAAGTACAAGTAGCCAACAGAGAAGGCAGCTTCTATTTTCTGCACATCCTACATTGTGTATCTCATTGAGATGCGTGCACAGCTTCCTGCCGACTTTGAGATTGTTTGGGGATAAGGCGAACAAGGGAGGAAAAAGACATGGAACATTCAGAGTGCTCCAAAATGTCTGTGCCAAGCCACAGCCTGACTGCTGTTTTTCACATTTACATCCATTCACAGCTCAAGTAAAGACAGGATGCAGTTGGAGAAGATACAAAGAGACAAAACCCTACTAGCATCCACTCCTGTTGAGCTTGTGTTGGGTTTTAGATGGCTGATGTCTGAACTGCATGGGATTCTATTATTTGTGAAACTCCAGAAATGATGATTCGTTTTAACAAAAATTCCCCAAACTGAATCTTGGCAGGGGTTCAATAATAACTGTTTTGAAAGCAGATCTTGAAAAGTGAAGCTGTGTAACCAATTGCTTAAACCCAATTTGTCTAGAAGTTTCCCTACTCCCAATGTCCTAGTGCAGTGACTTGAGACTGATTGAAAACATCCCCTGTTTTAATCATGGATTGGAGAATTCCTTAATTATTTAGTCTGGAAATGATTAGGGGCAGGCAGATTTGTTTTCCAGGCATGATTTTGCTGTAACTTCTCAGGTTCTTCCTCTGCAGGATCATGTACTGGGCTCAGTATGCCAGGTTAGGCCTGCATAGATATTGGCTTGAAAGTAAAGATAAATCTTTTCTTAGGTACTGGAGAAAAATCACACAGCCGTCTGCTTAAAACACTATATATTCCATTCAAGAAGTCAGAGAATTTCCACAGATAATCTGCAGTGGCGACAACTGACAACAGTAATAATGGGGGTTAAAATACAGACATATCTGCATTGCTGACAAGTGGAGCAAAGTGTCAGAAGACAGCAGAGCTGTGCTACACGATCCAAGGGGGTAGGGATGCTGCCGCAGAGCCATGGTGAGTTAATACAAGGTCTCTTCGAAGACGAAAAATAATAATTAAACACTGCTTGTCAATTAATGCCAGCCTAAAAAAGGCCCTACACTTAGATTAAGTGAGCAGAATGGGTTGCTTGAAAACAGCAAGAAAAGAGGAAGGAAAGTCGTATGGAATAATAGAAGAGAGACAGTGAAAACAGAGAGTAATTAAACACACATGCATTTTCTCAGAGTTGGGGCACTCATATTCCTAATTAGAATCTCAGTTTAGGAGCCTAATTTAACCTTAGGGAGTCTTTATATTCATGTCACTGTTGTGCACAGCAATCAGTCTGGTGCTCACATCTGACAAGCACACTTACTTTTCATTTTGCATATAGCAGAAGTCTGCTCTGTAGTAGAATTTCTCATTTAAGGACTGGGGGAGCAGCATACCAGGCATTCTCTTCCTTGCAGTGAATGACACCCTGTGGCTATAGTCCCACTTTTGGTTCTGTAAGTGATCCTACTGGCAACAGCTATTAACTTAATGCACAGTACTGAAAGGACCTGGATCATTCTCCAGCTAAAAGACTTTGCTGATCTTTTGCCTCCAACCAGGATCAACCCAGCTGGTGTTTCTTTGCACAGCATTTCCACATTCTGGCAATAATTGCCCCATCTCAGGCTCTGGAAAGGCTTTCTGATCCATATAAGCATGGGTTCTGTTTGTGTGTGCGATTTCATTCTCTGGAGCTGCACGGTTAGGTAGGCAATGTGGGGGGTTTTCCTTTTACCCCCACCGACTGGGAAGCACCGACTGGGAAGCATGACTGAAAGAAGCTTAACTGTTTGCAGATGGAGGGGCAGTGAGTAGAATCATAGGGAAATCACAATAGATCCCTCCCCTCTGTGACAGGCTGAGCAGCATACCTGCAGGGGGACAGAAATATGTTGCACTAACACTTCCTCATGACAGGTGGCTCACACATGTGACAGATGATGTAGGATTAAAGCAAGTGCTTCCCTCCCTCCCCGCAAAGTCTACCCCCCCCAAATTAGACAAAAGAGATATGCGAGGAGGATCCATCTTTTCTCTGTGCATGAGAGTATGATGAAAATCCAAATTGCTGGGTTCTCAGTCTTGGCTTTCCTTTCAGGTAAAAGCATCAAAGCACACACTCGCACCAATTCCCCCTACAAAGAGATCTGCTCAGCTGCTATTAGCTCCAGAAGGTGAAAAAGATAGGTGATGTTCCATTCACCCATAAATAGAGTAGAGGGAAGGAGTCTATTTTCAAACAAAACCAGAGCATTTGGCCTTGAAAAGTTAAAACTTGACCAACCCATGCCTTTGTTTTATACTTACAGTTTTTTTCTTGCAGGCAGTACAATCCTGAACAGTACAATCCTAAACTAAGTTATATGTTTCTGAAGTCAATGGGATTAGAAGGATTTTTGTTGTTCAGTTGCACAGTCGAGTCTGACTCTTCACGACCCCATGGACCACATCATGCCAGGCCCTCCTGTCTTCTGCCATCTTCCAGAGTTTGCTTAATTTCATGTTTGTTGCATAGATAATACTGTCTTGACCATCTCATCCTTTGCAGTCCCCTTCTTCTTTGACCTTCAATCTTTCCCAGCATCAGAGTCTTCTCCATGGAGTGCTCCTCATTTGGTGCCCAAAGTATTTGAGCTTCAGCTTCAGTATCTGGCCTTCCAGGGAACAGTCAGGGTTGATTTATTTTAGGATTGACTGATTTGATCTCCTTGCAATGCAAGGGATTCTCAAGAGTCTTCTCCAGCACCATAATTTGAAAACATCTATTCTTCGGTACTCGGCCTTCCTTATGGTTTACCTCTTGCAGTCATACATTACTACTGGGAATACCATTGCTTTGACCATATGGACTTTTGTTGGCAGGGTGATGTCTCTACTTTTTATTATGCTGTCTATGTTTTCCATAGCTTTCCTCCCAAGGAGCAGGCGTCTTTTAATTTCATGGCTGCAATCACCGTCTGCAGTGATCTTGGATCCCAGTAACGTGAAGTCTGTCACTGCTTGCATGACTTCACCTTCTATTTGCCAAGGAGTGATGGGACCGGATGCCATGATCTTAGTTTTTTTGATGTTGAGTTTCAAGCCCACTTTTGTGCTCTCCTCTTTCACCCTGAGCAAGAGTCTCTTGAGGTCCTCTTCACTTTCTGCCATTAGAGTGGTATCGTCTGCATATCTGAGGTTGTTGATGTTTTCCCTGGCAGTGTTAATTCCAGTTTGTGATTAATCCAGGCCGGCATTTTGTATGATGTACTCTGCATATAAATTAAATAAGCAGGGTGACAATATACATCCTGGTCGTACTCCTTTTCCTATGCTAAACCAATCAGTTGCTCCATATCTGGTTCTAAAAGTCACTTCTTGACCCATATACAGGTTTCTCTGGAGACATGTGATGTGGTCTGGTACTCCAATCTCTTTAAGGACTTGCCACAGTTTGTTGTGATCCACACAATCAAAGGCTTTAGCATAGTCAATGAAGCAGAAGTAGATGTTTTTCTGGTACTCCCTTGCTTTTTCCATAATCCAGTGAATGTTGGCAATGACAGAGAATATTGATCTCTAGTTCCTCTACCTCTTTGAAACCCAGCTTGTACTTCTGGCAGTTCTCCATCTACATACTGCTGAAGTCTAGCTTGTAGGATCTTGAGCATGACCTTGCTAGCGTGTGAAATGAGTGCAATTGTGCGATAGTTTGAACATTCCTTGGCATTGATGTTCTTTGGGATTGGAATGTAAACTGACCTTTTCCAATCCTGTGGCCACTGTTGCATTTTCCAAATTTGCTGGTTTATGGAGTGCAGCACTTTAACAGCATCATCTTTTAAGACTTTGAATAGCTCAGCTGGGATACCATTACCGCTGCTAGCTTTGTTGTTAGTAATGTTTTCTAAGGCCCATTTGACTTCACACTCCAGGATGTCTGGCTTGAGGTCAGTGATCACACTGTTGTGATTGTCAAGGACATTTAGATCCTTCTTGTATAGTTGTTCTGTGTATTCTTGCCGCTTCTTCCTAATCTCTTCTGCTTCTGTTAGGTCCCTACCATTTTTGTCCTTTATCATAACCAGCTTTGCATGAAACATTTCCTTGATTTCTCTAACTTTCTTGAAGAGATCTCTAGTCCTTCACGTTCTATTGTTTTCCTCTATTATTTTGCATTGTTTATTCAGGAAGGCCTCCTTATCTCTCCTTGGACTGAGAATAACTAACTTTCTGAGAATAACTAACTAACCGAGAATAACTTATACTGAGAATAACTCAGTCATATGGCAATTATTGTTAAATAGCTTGCTCTTCAAGGTAGATATTTAATTGTCAAAAAAATGGGTACCCTTTGTCCTATCTGTCTGAAGTTTGGAATGGAAGGATCCCTTTATGAGGGGCATAACTCATGGGAATTTCATCTCAATAGGGGGTGGATGTGGGAAACTGCACCTGGAAATGTCTTAACTCTGATGCTAAAGAATCTGTCTCAAGTTTTTGAAATCATACATGACCAAGCTCCAAACTTGGCTGTCCTTTGTTTTTACGGCTCTTAGTATTAAGGTTTGACTGCACTAGATAGAAGGTTATGGGCAGCTGCTATTCTATTTGTTTGAGGACCTAACATACTAGAACCAGCCATTATTTAAGCAGTGCCCTGTACACTTCTGTACAGGAGTAATAATCTTCAAGCCACTCTCTCACTTTTCAGCCTGTACAGGAGTAATAATCTTCAAGCCACTCTCTCACTTTTCAGCCTGTGAGATATTTTCTCTCTTCTTACTTCCCACCTAAACAGATGGACCCTGTGGTTGAAAGAACAGTCAATAGGGCAGAATGATAATTAGTGTTACCAAAAAGTGCTGAAGAGAAGTATGCTTTGCATAGCTTTCCTTTAGAAGTGAAAATGTCACTTCAGCAAACAGATTTGTCTCTTTCCAAATCCAGTGAATCTATACTAACTTAAGCACCTCTAAGGTAGGAAAAAAGTAAAAATTAATATGTTGCTTGATTTCTAGAGGCTGCAGAGAAGTGTCGAAGGGAGGTGTTTTTAGATATGGGTTTTATTTACATTTCTCAGTTTTATTGTTCAAGACCTTGGTCTAAGAACGGGGGGGGGGGGGGAGGAAGGAAAATTTTTTAGAAAGCTAAGGTGTCACCACAGATGTCACTTCTGCTGCTTATGTTACAGTGCTTATTACCATCAACAACCACAATTGTTGTTATCAAGCACGTTCTAACCGCTGCATCTCATATTTTTCATCTTGTGCTTAAGCATTAAATCTAGAAATGTGAGCCTCCCCCTAAAACTGACAGAAAAATTCAGGGACAAAACACTTCAGTGACATTTTTCCTACTTTTTTGGTCCAAATTTGGCTGTCACCCAAGAAGAAAGACAGGGTGTGAATATTTTCATAAATAAATAAGATTAAATGTTTTCCAAAAGGGGAGGGGAGGGAATCTGGGGGAACACTGAAAAATCAAACTCCAATGAAATATTTTTTTTCTTTAGACATGAGTGAACCCTGATATTTTAAGTGCACACATGCAATCCAGCCACATTCTAATCAATAGCAGTACTTCTCCAAGAAAACACAGGGTTTTAGAGATTTTAACAATAAACCACCTTATGCAAAAAAGGGGTTGAGTGGGAAGAAATTTTTCAGTCCTCAATTTGCTGATGACTCCTAAGAGAGAAAGAGAGCACCAGCCTGCTTTGACTGCACCTCACCTGTCCTTGCCAGCCCTGCTTGTCTTCCAGGGGTTCTTCCTTGTGTAGCAAAGCACATCCCTTCCCCCAGGCTCCTTTCCCCTTCTGCTACAAAGTGACAGGCTGTGCAGGAGAGCCACACACTTTTGGTGCACCTTAGGGGAAATCAAATGCAATAATACGTGGAGCACCAGGCTCTCCAGCATAACCAAATGGAAATTAGAAAACACTGGAGATTTATATGTCTGGTATTTTATCAGTCCGCCCCCCCCCCCAGACAGTCAGTGAAAATAGTGGACTGTCTGGCAACCCTATTCTGGCCACATCCCTGTCTCAGCTCTGCCTCCTACTCCTTGCCTCCTCTCCCAAGGCTTCCAGCAGCTGAAATGAATGCAATAATAATAAAGCTGCTTGTAATACTGCAGCAAATCAGGTTAATGAAAGGAAACTGTAAAATAATAAAAAACAAAAATCCAGTCAAGGTGGGTAGCCATGTTAGTCTGTCTGTAGCAGTAGAAAAACAGCAAGAGTCCAGTAGAACCTTAAAGTCTAAAGAAATTTGTGGCAGGGCATGAGCTTTTGTGTGTCACTGCTCACTTCTTTGAGCAGTGACTCATGAAAGCTCATATCCTGGCACAAATTTTGATAGTCTTTAAGGTGCTACTGGACTCTTGTTCTTTTCTACTGGTAAAAATCAGAGATTCAGTGCCCCCACCCCCCATGATTGCAGGAATAGAGTCATGGAACTCCATCTGGTAAAAGACAGCTTCTATCAGGCTGCAATCATACACGCCTTTAGATCCGACATAGGTACAAATGCCTGATGCATCTAAAGGGCGCGATCAAACAGCAACATCTGGGAAGCATCCCGTAGTTGTTGGCAACCCGTGCTGCTCCACCACAGAAGCGGAGTTAAAAGACACCGGGGAAAGTCTGGCTCTAATGGGTTCCAACAGGCTTTCCCCTCTCTAATCACGCAAGCACGCTCTCATGCCATGGGGATGGTCTGATCATCCCATCCTGGCTTGGTGCTGTTCCCCACCACCACCTTTGCAGTATGCACATCATCGCATACTCCATAGGGGGCCCTCACTGTGGAGGTGCGATTCCTCATTTATGCGCATGGGAAACAAATGGCCAAAAAAACCATGACTCACCTGCAGTTGCGTCTGATCACACAGTAACAGGCTGTGCCCACAGCTACAAAGGGATGTGTGATCTTGCAACTGTGGGTCAAATTCCTCCAGAGGAAATAGCCTCGCTTCCCCTCTGCTTCAACTGGCATGTGTGACCACAGCCTCAGTCTCTGCTCTGGATGGCTAGAAGGAGGGATTCAGGCATATTTCTAAAATACACTCTTGAGCCTCTGTGCATGTAGCCCCATATGAGCATAAACCACAGGAAATCTTCCTCCTTTATTTGAATAGATGGTTATTGAAGTATTTTATACAAGCATACCAGTTTATTTGAATGTATTAGGTAACAGCTAAAGCAATACTACAATGCTGACTTAGTTGGCTTTGTGCATTTGTTTGAATGTAGAAATATCGTATAGTAAAAAGGTGGCCAGAAAGTGAAGGCATAACAAGGCACTTGCCTTTGCACTGGCACCATATGTTAAAGACGAAGTGTGAGATACCATGACACAGGTGCTGAGGCCTAGTCACCAAGAGGAGAGGTGATCAGATTCTTGGCAAACGCATAATCAAAGTATCAAGGCTGGGAAAGGCTATGAGGAATTTTGATTAACACACCTAACGCTTCTAGCACGCAATCTGTGTGGGGGAGTAGCTACCAAAAGATTCATCTGCCAAGTGGGCTCTGGCCCACAACAACTTATGCCACAATGTATGCATTACATTTAAGAAGCTTAAAAAAAAAATCAGTTTTCATTGTAAAGCATCAACAGTGATATTTTTTTTAAAAAGAGGAGCCATTCAAATAATTTTCTCTAAATGTCAAAATTCCTTTTAAAAAACAAACGTGTGATCTATCATGTTACTCTGAATACTACTGTAGAGAAATGTGAATCTCTACTAGGGCCAAGGAAGCAGGGAGGAGCCAGAAGTCCTAACAGGGAGTGGGGGGCAGTAGAAATGACACAGGAAAGGAACCAAGTGAGAGAAAGCTGTTCTGTTCTTGTGGGGTTCAGGGACCTCCATGCCCCTGCCCTCAGCAGCTCCCTTATCCATCATGCCCATTTCTGTCCCGCTTGGTCTTGCAGAACCTCAGAATTGGAGCAGGGAAAATGTTGGCAGCACCTGGTTCCTCCTCCTCTCCACTAGGTCACTCTTGCACAATCTGGAGAGAGAAGAAGAAAAAGAGTTGATTTTATACCCTGCGTTTCACTACCCGAAGGAGCCTCAAAGCAGCATGCCAATAGCGTACCGGATCCGCTTCAAAGTGCTGGTACTTACCTTTAAAGCCCTATATGGCCAGGGTCCGACCTACCTGAGGGACCGCCTTTCCCCGCATATACCCCCAAGAGCACTTCGGTCGGGGACCCAGAGCCGGTTGGTGGTTCCGGGCCCCCGGGAGGTAAAACTTGCGTGGACCAGGGCTAGATCCTTCTCAGTGGCGGCTCCTACCTGGTGGAATGAGCTCCCGGATGAGATCAGGGCCCTGCGGGACCTTGTGCAGTTCCGCAGGGCCTGCAAGACGGAGCTCTTCCACCAGGCTTTTATGTAGGGGCCGCCGCTACCACCACCACCAACGGTGGAAATTCCAACGGGATTTGGATCACCCTGGGATGTACGGCCTACCCTGCGTGA
>NW_015160859.1:152041-154627 GCF_001447785.1 Gekko japonicus | reverse complement strand
ATAATAATAATAATAATAATAGCCTTCCCCTCCTAATCCCCACAACAGGCACCCTATGAGGTAGGCGGGGCTGAGAGAGCTCTAAGAGAGCTATGACTGATCGAAGGTCACCCAGTTGGCTTCATGTGGAGGAGTGGTGAATCAAACTTGGTTCTCCAGATTTGAGTCCGCCACTCTTAACCACTATACCTCACTGGCCTGATCCTAAGCCCCTTATGAAGCTATTGCAGCAGGCTGCACATGTTCAGTCAATCCCCCTGAAGACTTGTGAGAACTAGCAGTCTCATGACACCACAGGGGAATCTTGAACTGCATCTGCAGCCTCTTTCCCCTTCCCATTGCCCTGGCTAAACTGCCAGCAGCTGTTGGCAGTAATTGGAATGGGGCCTTAAAAGGATCATACTGCATTACTACTGTTGCAGACTTCTTCCTTGCTGCTATTGTCCTGGCAGCTGGTGGGTATGGTTGGGTTGGAGCCTTAAAGGACCCTTACTGTACTGTGGCTTCTCTGTTTCTGGCCCATGGGTTCCCAAGTGGGCATCCCATGACGGGAGTACCAGACAGCATGTAAATAGTTATTAAAACTGTCTGGAGTTCATCTGACAAATACAACACCACATCCAAGTATAGTATAATGAGAAATCAGGTAGGGCAATGTGTCAGAGCAAGAATGAGGGGGTCCCAGGGTCAATCTAGACAGGGGCCCTTAGAGCCCCTACAGGCCTCCAGACAAGGATTTTGTTGGGATTCCCCATGACACCACGCAGATACAACCCCCAAATCATATGAAAACATGAGTTGCTGTTAACTTCAAAAGTGCAGGTTTTCCTTACCTCTTGATATATGAAAGAACTAGCATTCAGACTGCTCTTTTACTGTTCAAACATGCACACTATGTCATTTTCATTGCTATTATTATTCTCAGTAGAATTTGGTCTAATTTTCTCTCTCTACATATCCTCCTTAAGAATGTAACTCTGCCTGTACTCCATTTTAAGACTACCACATTTTTTTCAATCATGCCCCCAAACATATTTTTTTTCTTTTCTTTTTGGAGAGTCAGAGTATAAGAGTGGTCAAAATTTCAGGCTAGGATCTAGGAGATCCAGTTTCAAGTCCTTGTTAAACCTGCAGTCAATCTGTGTCATAAAACAAAACCTGAAGTTGTAGTATTGTAAAAAAGGGAGACAAGTTCTTAACTAAACAACTTCATAGAGATCCCATTTGATCATTCTGATAATTTTCACATGTCTGAAGTTCTACATAAAAAATGTCAAGGCAAAAGCATCAAGGTGGAGTTGAATTTGTGGCACTCTCAGATCCTGGGTAGTTTTCAATGCCAGGACTTAACCCGGGCACTCATGAAATGACAAAGAGCATATCCCATTGCAATCCCAGGACTAAAGAGACAAACAGAACTTGGAGGCATTTATCTCCTCCCATACCAGTGCTGAATTTAGTTCCATACAATGTCAACTCCCTTCTCCTTAGTATATCGAATACAAACACAATTCAAGTATCCCTCACTTCCATGAACATGTACACACACAACAAATCCATTCCACTCCATCTGCATACAGAGACCCCATGATAATCCTCTTTCCTCAGACACACTTCACACACTGCTTCCACCAATAAGACCAGTGCGATTTAATCTTTAAAGACCAGGGACTAGACTTGCTATTTGCCTCTGCATTTAGCCCCAGTCTTTAGCTGTGGTGGCTCAAGTGGTTAAGACGCTGAACTGCAGGCTGTGGAAGGTTGGTAGTTCAGCAGTCCGAGACGCGCGTGTGCTGCATGATGGAGTGAGCTCCCATCTCTAGTTCCAGCTCCTGCCAACCTAGCAGTTTGAAAGCAAGAAATTGCAAGTAGATAAATAGGTACCACTTCAGTGGGAAGGTAACAGCGTTCCGTGCGCCTTGGTGTTTAGTCATGCCGGCCACATGACCACAGAAACGTCTTCGGAGATGAGCCCCGCAATCCTAGAGTCGGATTCGACTGGCTTTCGAGCAAGGGAACCTTTACCGTTTTTTAACCGAACCTGGCAGAAAAAGACGGCTGGAAAATGGCCTCCATAGTGATGCTCCAGGAATTTTTCCATTTCTCTTTATGGTCTTTACAATATAGATTAAGGGCCTCTCTATAGTCTTCACCACAGAGATTATGCCATGGAGATTATGGGAAATTCCTAGATCATCTTCAAGAAGAGATATCACATCACATCAACTCCACCCTCTAGGGCATCAAAATCTGGCATTTGCGAGAGGCGGGGCTTCTGTGCAATGACCTAGTTGAATACTCAGGGTTCTCTCTGAGTTTCACTAGCTTTTGGAGTTTTTTAGTGGACTTTTTTTTTACTTTTCTGGACATACCGGACAGGTCAGGAGTCTCTCCAGTACCTCAGGTGTAGGAAACTGGCAGCAGAAGACTTTCATCTGAGCCCCCCCCCTGTGGCAACAGCGGGAGATGGAATCAGATCGTCTTGATGCAGAAGCTTCAAAAGACCAGCCGTGTTAGCATGACTGGCAAGTTGTAACAACCCCATATAAGGGCTTCCACACCTCGTCACTAACATCCTTGGTGAAG
>NW_015160859.1:98940-151758 GCF_001447785.1 Gekko japonicus | reverse complement strand
GTCATATGACGAACAAGAGAAGTACTGGGATCTTTTAAAGCTACAATTAGAGATAAAAATCACGAACTCTCTCTGCCAAGCTCTGGAAGGCGTCTTTGAAAGAGGGAGCATGTTTCTTGGGAAGCAAGATGAAGATCAAGATGATCAAGCATAGTTGACGTCATATATTTCACAAAGCGAGGAGCGGCCGGAACTGTCTCAACACTTGACACTCAGAATGAGAGATTTATTCAGCTGCAACTTTGGAGATTCTTCAGTGACTTTGACACTTGCTGGATACAAGATAGCCCTGGCTGAGTTGGTGAGACAGTACTTTATGTGCTATTTCACAAGCAAGACTAAAGAGGATGAGACCTTCAAAGATCGGAGGCATATAATACTAACGATTCTGGGGAGACATTTGCAGAGAAAACAAAAGAAGCTTACATTTTATAAGTATTTGTAACAATATATCTTGACTGTTTGCATGTTTTAACTGATCAAGGAGATAAAGATTTATCTATAGTGGAACTCTAACTGTTAAGAAATACTTTTTAATGAAGACTTCTGGTTTATGGCGGCGCGCTAGCAGACTCACCTCCCGGACCTCCCGGGGGTGAAGCTGCGCTCCAGCCGAAGGAGGGTGTGTGCAGGCTCTCTAACCCCCCCAGGGGCCCGGCGAAGGGACCCTGGCCATGGAACTTCAAAGAGGTGGCCTCTTTGACGGCGGAATACCGGAGAAGTGAGGCGCCTCTTCGTTTCGACGGTCCTATGTGCTGTGAGACCGAATGGACTTAAGTGACGCTGACCGGGGCAAGCGCAGGAGCTCGAGTATCAGAAATGAAGCTGAAAGTGAGGTCAAAAGACCAACTATGAACGTGAGTCAGTTTTAAAGCATTTTAAAAGGAAAAAGATAGCTCCCCACCCCACCCTACTGAATGGGAAAAAGGCGAGCGGGGAGGGACGCCTCCCATGCGCATGAACTTTTGAGCGATTGAGGGGGGGAGCGGAAGAAAACGAGAAGGAAACTGCCTAGAAGTACTTACCAAAGTGAATCTAAGCGGTCAAGCACATATTCAGAGACTTTTAAAAAATTTGTGAAAGTAAACAAACAATAAAGATGGTGGGGAAGAAGGACAGAGAAAAACTTTTGAAAGCGAATGGGTCTGAGAGCCCGAAACAGGAAGTTACCAGTGAGGTGGCAAAGTATATAGCGGAATATATGCACCCTCTGCTGGAACAGCTGAATAACTTCAAGGAACAGATGTCTATAGTGACTCAAAGTATTACTGCACAACAAACCCAGATATACGATATGCTGCAGATAATGAAGCAAGATACTGAGAAGGTAAAGGAAGTGGTTGCAACTACCCAGAAGGTGAAGAAAAAAGTGCAAAAGCTGGAAAGGAAACAAACCTCCATGGAAGATCAACTGTTTCAATGCAAATGGAAAAGGCCAACATGATTCTTCGCTTCCAGGGCATGCCAGAGAACAGGGGGGAGAATCTTAAAGAAGTGATGAGTGAATTTCTAGCCCCAGTGACAGAAACCAAGGCGGAATTCTTGCTGAGTGATATGGATGTGGTTTACAGATCATATTCAGGCTATATAAAGAAAAATAATCTGCCTGGGGAAATTGTCGTAAGATTCTCGAAGAGGCATGTGAGGTATGCCATCCTGAAAGCGGTCGCTGGAATACCCCTGAAAGTGGGGGGAAACACCATCAGAACACTAAAGGATATTCCATTTGAAGTAAGACAACGGAGAAAGAGGTACAAAAAGCTCGTGCTTTTTCTTTAGACAAACTCAATTGGATATAAATGGCTATTTCCAGAATGTGTCACTTTCAAGATCAAAGATAAAAAAGAAAAGATTGACTCTGTTCTGAAAGTTCAAGAATTCCTAAGGGTTCAGCTGGGAAGACCAGAGGACGGGAAAAAAGAAGAGGACAGCAAATCTAGTGGCGAGCTAGACTCGGGTTTTTCCGGAGAGGACTCTCTGACAGAGCAAGGGGCAGCTGCCCCAAAAAGTCCTTATAAACTGTGGAAGAGATGAGGAAAGGAGAAGTGAAGGCTGAAGGACTCTGAATTGTGCCTTTGAGAACTTTGAAATGGGATGATTGGGGGTACTGTTCCTAGACAGTTAAATTTAAGAGTTAAAGGAAAAGTATTATAAATATTTGACTCAGTTTATAATAATCTAAATGAAATGAAGATTTGTTTTAACTAAGCTAGTGAGGATCTCCTCTCTTGGGTTTTTAGTTAGTAGTGGATTCTTTGCTTTATCCTATATATGTAGTCCCTTTTTTCTGTAGTAGTTTTTGTAGTCTTATAAAAATAATAAAAAATCTCCTCCGGGGGCTCAAAAAAAATACTTGTTTATATATTATTCTTTTTTCTCTCTCCTTTTTCTTCTCTCCTTCCTTCTTTTGAACTCATATATAATATTTCCTGACTGTTTGAATGGCTTAACTGGTCAAAGAGATAAAGATTTATTTAAAATGGAACTCTTAACTGCTAAGAAATAGTTGTCTTTATATTATTTCCTTTTTCCTTCTTTTCTCTGAACTTATATTGACATTTGAAAAATGATTGATTAAGAATATAATCTGTAGTTATAAATACCGACTATTTTTATTGTTCCAATCGATTAGTGAAAGTTATAAGTAATGGTTGGCCTACTTGAAATAACAGGTTTGGGATATATGTAATGTTTTAACTGAAATTTGAGGGGGGGGAAATTTATAGGGCAGTCTGAATGGGCTTTGCAGAGAAAAAATAATAGTAATGGGCTGATTATCTAGGGAAGATGTAATGATTTATTGTTGTGAGAGAAAAGATGGATTTACACAGAGCAAGGTGAAAGCATACTGGCATTGTAAAGTTAAGAAAAATATAAAATACCATGCTCAAGTTATGGGATTTTGAAAGCTAGTATTGCTAAAAAGGTGAAGGGATATCTTAAAGGGACCAAACTGTTCTTATATTAAAAATATATGCCCAAATTAGAACTGTTAAACTGTTGAAACACCTGCTTCTTTCCTTTTCTATTTTTATGATTATAAAACTGATTAATAATACTGTAGTATAGGTAAAATGAAATATAGCAGCTAGGATATAGAAAAATGAATTATATACTGGGAATAGACTTTTGATTAAGGATATTTGTTGTGGAATATAAAGCTAAACAAGGGGAAAGGGAACTATGTATCTAAAGATGTGTGAGTGAGACAATGTCTAGGTATTTTAAAAATGGATTGCTCTTTTCTTTGTTGCTGTTTTGTGTAATCCTTAAAAAAATTAATAAACTTTTCCCAATTGGGCAAGTTAAAAAAAAATCTGGCATTTGCTGAGGCAGTGCTGGCAACCCTACCTGGGTCTCAACTTTGAACTACAGGTGGAAGTATGTAACCTCATAGTCATGTGACAAAAAAAGAAGCCGGTGAAGCTGCCTCTGCTAAAATGGAATACTCTCCACCTTTAAATGACATTGCCTTGCCATCCTGATGTTCTTCTTAACATGCATGCAAAGAGAGGCAGGAAGAAAGCATAGCCTTACCAAAAACATTAAAATAGCATTTTTATAGGGGCTTGTAACTCAGCAGGTGGGTTGACTATGTATGGGCTAGACTCATCCAGTGTTGCTGCCGAGAAGGGAAGGGTTGGGAGAGATTGCATTTGAAAATTAATCTCTTCCAGGTCTCTGGCTAGCACCAGAGCCCCAATGGTGCTGTTCTGGGAATAGGGAAACCCAGATACACAAGATGGAAAGCAAGGGATACTTCCTGTCTTTCTTCTCCTTTGCTCATCACCACATAGTGATGCAATGGGGCAAAAATATGAAAAAAAATTAGCATTATTCCATCACTTCCATTGAATATCCAGAAGGGACATTGCTGCATGATGCTCTAGAGTGTCACATTCAGGGCAATGGCACAACATCATCCCCCCTGTCCCTGACCTTCCATCTCCCGTTGGCTGCTAGCAAATGGCTGACAACCATATAGGAAAAGAAAGGCTTGGCAAGGCTTGAATTCTAGGCTTCTCTCCTGCTGGCTTCCAAACAGCCTTCCAGTCCAGGATTAAAAATGTTAAAAACTTGCAAAAGGGAGACCTCTGTATGTAAAGCAGATGCTTCTGAGTCACAGCCCTATAACCTTAAGTATCCAAATTATTCTCATACCTAAAAGTATGAAAATGACTCTGAAATATTAATAACTAAGGTATTTTTAACAAGCTGATGGGGATATGAATAGCCTTTTCACAACATATTTCAACCTGTACATCACAATTTAGGGCATGATCCTGCCCTTCTGGATAGATATCAGGAAATTCAGGTGCACATCAATTTCATATGCATTGTGGTAGGTGGACCACTAGCTGGCCCTCTAATCAAAGGGAAAAGACATATTTATTTATTTATTATTTATTTGCTTACAAAGTTTATATTCTGCCTTTCTGTCATCATTGTTGCAAATGTTTTAAGCGTGTGCTATTTGGCTTTAGGCCACTGAAGGAGGCTTGCAGAGCTGAAATATGTCTGGTTGTGGCTTTTTATGAGATATTCAGTTATATGATTCATGTACAGTTGATGTGCAAGTTCAATAGGTTAGAGTTAAGCATTTCTCATGTATCTGTTTTGTTTGAAATTGTTAATGGTTACACTGTGTAATAAATGCTTTGTTATATCGTTATTGTCATACTCAACCTTCCCTCTTTGTTTTTTCCCCTAACAAATTAAAACATCTGTAATAAAATAATACTTTAAAACTATTTAACATCAACCCCTTGCAAAAAAATGTTTAATTAAAACAATTAAGAATAAAGCTAAAATACATTTAAAAACATAAAAACAACAAAACATTGGGCAGGAAGGGGGGAAATGCCAAACAAAACAAAAACCTCTTTACCTGCTGGTGGAAAATGGCAACAGAATGGGAAAGATTTATCTCCCTGGAGAGAGAGATCCAGAGTTTTGTTGCCCTGACTGAGAAGGCCTGCATCTGGGTCGCTACTCCCCAATATCAGAAGATAGGGGCACCTGAATCAAGGCCCTGGAAGATCACCGTAGTGGTTGGGTGGTGTTGTGTACTGACACAGTTTCTCTGCAACTCGGGGCTGCCAGAAAGAAGGTGAGCTTGGGGAGAAAATACAGTAGACCAGCAGGATCCTGGCAGCCACCTATCGGGATGCAATTAGTGTGTAAATAGCCTATTGTCGGGAGTGTCTCCTGGCATGCTTGGGTCAAGCGGTTGCAGTTTGGGGTAAGTGTGGCTCCAGGAATCTTTCAGACTCTCTTTTGAAAGGAATTCCTGGGGTGCAGCCCTTTTTTGATAATGTTTTGATCACCGCCCCATCAGAGGAGGACTTCGCCACTCGCCTACGTGCCATGCTACAGTGTTTCGACTCTGCTGGCCTGAAGGTGAAGCCGGAAAAGTGCCTCCTGGGAGTCCTCCGGGTGGAGTTCCTCAGATTCTCCATGGACATGGATGGCATCCACCCCACACCCGACAAGGTTCATGCCATCAAGAATGCCCCAGCCCCGACATCCAAGGCTGAGTTGCAGGCATTCTTGGGGATTCTGAACTTTTACCACTCCTTTCCGCTCCATAAACCCACCATCACAGAACCTCTCCACCGCCTGCTCAACAAGAAGTCTCCCTGGATGTGGGGCTGGTGGCAGGCCGCTGCATTCCAAGCAGTAAAGGAGCTTTTCACATCTAACAATGTCCTCGCCCACTTCGACAAGATGTTGCTGGTAGTCTTGACGTGCAATGCTTCTCCCAGTGGCATCAGTGCTGTCCTTGGCCATCAGTTGCCAGATGGGCGGGAAGTGCCAGTCACCTACTACTCCTGGACCTTGTCGGCGGCGGAACGGAACTACGCCCAGATCAACAAAGAGGCCCTCATGATTGTGGCCGGGGTGAAGAAGTTCCACAACTACCTATATAGCCATCCCTTCACCATCGCTACCAACCATAAGCCCCTGCTCGGCCTTCTCGCCCCCGACTGCCAGTCACCATAGATGTTGCTGCCCCAAGTCCTCTGATGGCCCATCTTCCTGGGAGGGTACCAATACATCCTCCAATACAGACCAGGGAAGTCCATGGGCCACGTGGACGCTCTGAGCCGTCTCCCACTCAACTCGGTCGACCCGGCCCCAGCCCACAAAATCCTGCTGATGGAGGGCCTACTGGACTGGCCTCTGCATGCTGCAGACATTGCCTACCACACCACCAGGTATCATCTCCTCTCCTGCATTCTCAACTGGGTGGGGAGGAGATGGCCCACCGGTCGGGTAGACCCCAAATTCACCACATTCACATTCCATAAAGATGAACTCTCCATGTACAAGGGATGGCTACTATGGGGAAGCTGGGTGATCGTGCCCCCACTGCTGAGGAAAAGAGTGCTGGAAACCCTGCATGAGTCCCACCTGAGGATCATGAAAATGAAGACACTGGCCAGAAGCTACGTATGGTGGGCAGGGATGGACAGTGAAATAGAGGCCTACGTCCAGCATTGCCAGGCATGCCAGGAGAGATGCCCTGAACCTCCAAAGGCTCCCGTGCACCAGTGGGAGTCCACACACAGACTGTGGGCCCAGCTATATTTGGACTTCACCAGTCCATTCCAGGGAAAAATATTCTTTATCCTTGTGGACTCTTACACTAAATGGATGGAAGTCGTGCCAGTCATTTCCACCATGTCTCAGGCAACTATCCAGGCTCTGAGGCACATCTTTAACACACACAGCCTGCCGGACATGGTAGTAACAGACAATGGCACGGCCTGCACCTTTGGGGAGTTCCAGGAGTTCTTGGAGCAGAACCTGATCTGTCATGTGCGGTCTGTGTCCTTCTACCCAGCAACCAACAGCCAAGCCGAGAGAATGGTGCAAACTACAAAGGACACCCTCTGGAGGCTCACCCACAGGGACTGGAACCGCCAGCTAGATGTCTTCCTTTTCAGCACATCTATGGGCCGCAGCCTGACAGAACTCTTGATGGGCTGCTGCCTCACGACAAGGCTGGACTGCCTTCACCCAGACCGGGCCCCTGAGTTACGCCAGTCCCCGGTGAGTCAAGATGCCCCCCCCGAGGGTTTTTCCCTGGTGACCACGTCTTTGCACAGAACTATGCCAGCGGTCCAATGTGGGTTCTGGCAAGGGTGACTCGAGTCACAGGACCTCTCTCATATGAGATTTCCATGGAAGGAGGCCAACTGTTATGACGGCACATTGACTAGCTACGCCGCTGGGTGCTACCCGAGGAACTGGACCCATCTGCGGCTGAGGAAGAGGAGTCCATCTCAGAACCTACACCATCACCAATGGAGAGCGAGTCCCTTCTGCCAGCAATCCCAGCAGACCAAGCAACCGAGGGCCCCGAGCAAGCTGTGACGGAGCACCCGTCCATGGTTCCAGAACTTCAGGCGTCCCAAGAGGTCTTTTCCCCACCGAGCCCAGCACGAGCACCGGTGCCACCGGCCCAGGAGCCCCAGTGCTCACAGAGAGAGTGGTGCAAGCCAGTCTACTGCAAGGACTTTGTGTGCTAGGGGCTTTGGAACTTAGGGGGGAGGGGTGTTTTGTATTGACACAGTTTCCCTGCAACTTGGGGCTGCCAGAAAGAAGGTAAGTTTTGGGGGGAGAATACAATAGACCAGCAGGATCCTGGCAGCCACCTATCAGGATGCAATTAGTGTGTAAATAGCCTATTGTCGGGAGTGGGTGTGTTTGGGGGATGCCGTTTGATGGGATTATAAGCAGGGCTTTGGCCCTGCTGGAGTTGCCTTGTAGTTGAACTAAATGACTTAATAAAGCATGAGCTGATCACTACTTGCATGTCGAACTCAGTATATTTCAGGGGTGCTCATAAGGGAGTAGGTGGTCTTCAAGGAATGTGGGTGCCAAACCATATAGGATTTATATGAGCACCCTGAATTGTGCCCAGAAAAAATTGGGAGACAGTGGCCCCGTTCATACGAGCCCATTTGGGCCGGGAGCGGGACGGAACAGGGGCGGAGCAAACAGGCCCGATCTCACCTCAACATCTGGCGAGCGTGCCGTCTCCGTCCCTGATCCGTCCCAACGGCCCAAACTGCGCCGCAAAAAACAACCACCTCTCTAGGTGGTTGCATCCATTGGTGCGGCGCAGGCAGGGCTGTGGGATCGGCGGCGCGTCCTTGCGCCGCCGCATCCCGGCCCCCAGCCGTACTGCGCATGCCCGAGCATGCGCAGTTCGGCAGCCTCCCCCCTCCCCTCGGACTTTTCCTCCCCGGCATCTGAGCGTGCCGGGGAGTGCTGCGCCGCGGCTAGGGGATCCGTGGGATCCCGCCGCGGCATCTCAAGTTTGGAGTGGCTCTGCGTAGCCGCGTTTCAGCCGGCCCGTGTGCCCGGGGCCAGTGTAGATGGACAAAGATTGGAGTGGTATGGTCCCTATGACCCTCTCCAATCAACATCCTGGCTGCAGTATTCTGTACCAACTGAAGATTCCAGTTTTCAAGGGTAGCCCCATGTTGAGCCCATAGCAGTAATCTTACATTCTAATAGTGAAGTTGGATGATCTTTGAATACTTAAATCTGGTCACTGGAGCTGTGAACAGGTAAGACAGATCTTTTTACAAACCTGAAAAAGGCCCCAGGTTTGCAGAAAAATGGGAAATCTTAAAAAAACAACAACCACTGTTTTTTTTAAAAAACAAACAAACCAAAAATGATAAAAGGAGCTCCTGTAGCTTTAAGCAATTGATTCCTTCAGTGGCTGTTGCTAGGCAACCACAGTATTCCAGGCTGGGTTTATGTGAGGAAAAAGGCAGGGGGAGGGGGCAGCCCTTTCCAGGCCTATTTTAGCCTTTGAGGGAGGACTCATCAGGGCTAGGCCTAGAGTTGTCAGCTCCAAGTTGGGAAGTTCCTAGAGATTTTGTGGTGGAGTCTAAGGAGGGTAGTGTTTGGGGAGGTGAAAGGCCTCAGCTGGATATTATGCCATAGAGTCCACCTTCCAAAGCCATAATTTCTTCAGGGGAACAGATATCTGAATCTAGAATTCAATTGTAATTCTGGGAGATCTCCAGGTCCCACCTGGAGGTTGGCAACCCAAGTCCAGGAAGCAACATCTGGTGACTTGATACCACCTGACTTGCATGAGTCAACTAGGCCTGGCTGCTTACTACTATTCAACAGCAGCCACCTTATTAAAGCCAATGTGATGTAGCAGTTAGGGCTTCAGAGTAGGGTCTGGGAGACCCAGGTTCGAATTTCCATATTGCTTTGGAAGCTCTGTGGACCAGACACATAATTTCAGCCTAATCTACCTCACAGGGTTGTTGTGTGAACAAAATGGAGGAGACAAGAATAATATAAACTGCTTTGGCCTTCACTGTAGAGAAAGGTGGGGTATAAAAGAAGTAAATAAAATTTACCTTATATATAATTCTGTTTTTGGGTGGCAATGTTCCACGTGCTCCCAAATCAGTTGGCTGCCTAATGTGTCACTCAGGAGGTGTGTGTGACGGAATTAAAGGTTAGTGGACAGCAGCAGGTCAATAAAGAACCTGCTGAGTCACATGACTGAGAAGGGAGGGAGCCTTTTGTTTTATCCAGGGCTTTTCCCACCATTTGGTAGGCCTGACACGACTTGCAAAAAGCCCTCATGTCTTTACCCATACTGGGCCAAAAGAACCTCTCCTACACTCGGTCCCTTGTCTTGTTAATGCCTAGGTGAGAGGTCATCAGTGTTGCATGGGCTAAAGTTAACACTGTACTTTCTGGGAAGGACTAATTGTTTCTTCCGCTCCCAGACTACACCATGTTTCCTTTTCAAAGCTACTCTATAGTTTCTGAACAATAATTTTAAACTGGCAAGGATTTTCTATGGAGATTTCTTGATCACTTATGTCAGCTCTCTGCCACAGTTCTTGCAGGCTGTCATCCTGTTGTTGTTCAGTCAGGAACTCTGCTGCATGTACGCTCTGCAACAATGTCTCCTCTTCCTCTGGTTGCTGCTCAGCCTGGTCACATGGTTGTGCTGGCATGTTTCTTGTAACAATATTGACTGAGACGTCTTTCTGCTTTATCACTTGAGACACTAGATCATTTCCCAACAGAATGAGTATTTCAATATCGTTGAGAACTTCCATGATCCAGGTGCCTTGGAATTCTCTATACTTGACAGGAATCTCAGCTAGGGCTACTTCAAACGCAGGTCCTCTAATGCCTTTAATGGTGTAGGATTTTCCAGGCAAATACTGATGTTTCTGCAAATACTCTGGCTGGATCAGAGAAACCTGTGCCCCAGTATCTCTGTAAGCTTCTACTTCCTTGTCGTTTACTGTCACAGTCTCTATATAGTCCTCATTCAACCCTTCTTGCACTCTCCATACTTGCAAAACACTAGTAGGTCTTCTAGTAGTGCATTCTCTGTGTGAGAAGGGGTTTCAACTGACTCTGCCTCAGGGTTTAAACACTTCACCACTTTAACATTTCTCGGTGGTAGTGTCTGTTTCCCTATTTCTATATTAGTGCAGAATCTTTTATAATGTCCTTTCTCTCCACATTGGAAACAGATAACCTCCCCCTTTCTATATTGAGGAGGACTGGCCCGCCTGGTAGGGTTGTTATTAACACGCCCAAACTTTTCTGAAGGTTCCCAAACTCTGGGTTTTTCCATAGGAGCAGCCCACATAGACTTTCCTAAGTCTCCTTCTATCTCATCCAGTATAATAGCTGCTGCTTCCACAGTCTTTAATTTGTTATCTCTCAAAATCCATCTATACTGGGAAGGGACTTGACTATAACTGCTCTAATCCAATGAGATTTTTCAAATCTTCTACAGTGGTAACTTTGCTCCCTTTAATCCACCTGTTAAGGGCTCTGTCTAAATGACATCCTCATATGTTTCTCCAGGCTTTCTTTTAATTTCTCTGAATGTTTTCCTGCTTTGTTCAGCAGTAAAGCCATAACAAACTCTAACTCTCTCTTTGAATAACTGGTAGTTAGAGGTCTCCTCATCTCTTTGTTCAGAGTAGATTTCACTTAACCCCCCACAAATCTGTGGTCTTAAATAAATCATCCTGTCCTCGTTAGCTATATTTAAATCCTGACAGGTCCTCTCAAAGCTGAACAGAAAAGCCTCAACATCATCTCCTTTCCGATATCTGAGGAACTTTTTCTGTTCTACTGAGGGGTAGTGTTCATTTCTATTGTCACCATGAAGCTCTGCCTTTAACTGAATTTCATGGAGCTTCAAATTATACATTATTTCCTCATGCTCTCTGTCTGCTTCTCTCTGTCTTTCTCTGTCTTCTAGTCTAAGTCTCTCAAGCTCTTTTTCTTCTGCCATTTTAAGCCTCTCAAGTTCTCTGTCTTTTTCTTTTTGTTCTGCCTCTCCCTGCAGTTTAGCCATTTGAATTTCTCTTTCAGCCTCTCTTTGTTCTTTTCCTTTTTTAAAATTTCTGCCTGCCTTTGTTTTTCCTCTGCCTGCATCCTGGCCATTTGAATTTCTTTCTCTGCTTCAATTCTGGCTAACTCTAATTGAAATTTCATAGCCTTAATGTTCTGACTAGGATTCTCCCCAGAGATCCCTCCCTGTGCTTGCCCATTTCCAGTGGCTTTAACTGTTTTCTGCGGGGGTGCCATTTCTGACAAGAATTTTCTTTCAAACTGTCTCACTTTTTATACTGCAGTGCCCTTTTACTTGTTGAGTGCCTGTATGTCACTTCTTTCTGGGTTTTTATTCAAAATCCTGACTCTGCCACCAATTATAACACTCAACACCCTCTCTCCGGCTGTTGGGGCGACTGAGCTGTGGGGTCACTGCCTGTATAGGCTTATATTTGTACTGGATTTAAAGTATTTTTACTTATGATGTGACGATCAGTTCTCACTATACTGTATTTGACCAGGTCACTATAAACGTTAGTCTCTTCGGGGGTTTTGGTATATGTTGTGTAGTGGGTTCGACACATTGAATGATCAGGAAACAGAGTGATACTCAGCACATGTTTACCCTGCCTAGGTAACACAGTCCTTTAGATATGTTGGGGCCCTGTGCTCTCATGCTGAGTGCCTCGGGGTCGGAACTGGGACAACGGGAGCCCTGGTCTGCTCCTCACATGGGGTGCTAGGGGGAGGAGGCAGTGGAGCCACTTCTGCTGCCATTGCGGGGGCCGGCATTCCATCTTCTGATGCAGCTGTGGCGACAGGGGCAGGCTCCCGGAAACTCCCGTCGGGAGTTCTGTGTTCCGGAATGTCCGGTAACTCACCCGCGGTGTTCCCCAAGACCTCCTCCAGAGCCAGGAGTAGGCATTTACGCAGCTGGTCAACATGCTTACGCAGGATCTGTCTGTCGTCTGTCGAGACCTTGTCTGTCGGGGCCTGTAGGGTGGATGACCCAGTCTGTCACCCATTCCGGGCCGCTCCCATAGTTGTGGATGTAGACAGGGTCCTCCAGAAAGAAACCCCGTGGGGCCTCCCTCTACTCGGACAGATTGCACAACTCTGGGGCCCTGTCTGGGTGCAATCTGTCCAAAAGGATTGCGGGCTGCCGGCCCATGAGGAGTTCCACGGGGCGGTGGATGCTTACTGGGTTTGGGGTGGTCCTTTGCGCCAGGAGGAAGTGCACCAGCCGGAATTCCCAGTCCCCTTCCATCAGCTGGCTGGGTGCTTCCTTGGTGGCGCATGCCATCCTCTCAGCCTGGCCATTGGTGGCAGGGTGAAACAGGGCGGACCTGATGTGCCGTATCAGGTTACTGCAGAGGAACTCCTGGAATTCCTCCGATGTGAATGCTGTCCCGTTATCTGAGACGATGGTGTCCGGCAATCCGTGGTTGGCGAAGATCTTGCTGAGCGCTCGGATGGTGGCTTTGGAGGAGGTGGTGGAGATGGGGCTTATCTCCAGTCATTTCGAATACGAGTCCACCATCACTAAAAACAACAAGCCATGGAACGGCCCAGTGAAATCCACGTGGAGCCGGGACCAGGGCGTCCGGGTGGATTCCCAGGCTTGGGTGGGTGCACTAGGTGGATTGGGCTGGACCGCTTGGCATGTTTGGCAGTGCTTTACCCAAGCCTCCACCTCCATGTCTATCCCCGGCCACCACACATAACTCTGGGCCAGGGTCATCATTCGAACAATGCCGGGATGGGCTTTGTGTAGTGCTTGCAGGACTCTGTGCTGAAGGGCGCTGGGGACGACTACCCTGTCTCCCCACAGTAAACAGCCCTTGTACATGGACAGCTCATCTCTGTGAGCGGCAAATTCAGTGAACTTGGGTCCTTCTGCTGCTGCAGGCCACCCCCTCACCACCCAGCCCAGAACCCGGTATAATGCAATAGACTCCTCCTTCCAAAGCAGCCATTTCCTCCAGGGAAACTAGTGTTTCCAACCTCCAAGTAGGCTTGTCATTTTTGCACTGGAGGCAGGGGTTTGCCCGCTTTAAGGCCCCGCGAGCCACTGGCCTGGATCCGGCCAGCAGGGGAATTCCACCCCCAAAGTGCTGGGATTGTGCCAACATGCCCGGCGTGATGACATCGTGTGGGACACGTCACTGGAGGGACACTCTAGCACTCAGCCAAAAACCCCTATGGTACCATAGAGTTTCTGGCTGAATGCTAGAGTGTCCTCCTGGCAATGTGCCTAGTGTGATGACATCATTTCTAGGTGATGTTATTGTGGTGTGTGTGTGTAGCACGCATGCCAGAAGATCCAGGAATGGAAGCACTAGCCCCCACTGGCAGAAGGTAGGGACCTGGTAACCCTACCTCCAAGTGGTGACTGGAGATTACCTGTATTGTGTAGTGGGTTAACCGCATGGCTAGGCTGCTGCGGTTAACATCCCTCCCCCCATAGTTCAGACCGCCCCCTAGGTCACATAGTCCTTGAGGTATGACGGGGACCGCCGCACTCTGGCAGACCATCTGGGGGCCGGTACTGGAGTCCCGGGGCCCCCGTCCCCTATGTTGGAAGGTGTCTGCTGTGCTGGCCCCTCTGGCTCCGAAGGGGGGGAAGCTTACCTGGTTATGTTTATTTATTTAATATTGAGATTTGTGGCCTACATCAGTGTTTTTCCTTTAAATCTTGCAATGTGCAGCCCCCAGTGCATAAATAATAAAGATAAATAGTCCCTCAAGGAAGTTTGAGCTGTGTATTGCTGGCTTATATTTAACACCTTAGTGTATATTGTATCATATGTTTCCAAAGGTCAACAGTCAGTTAAGGTTAAGATTATGATATTACAGTTATGTCTTTTAAGGAACAGAAACATTTGGCTGCTGTTCATGCATCACTATCCCCTGGGGTGTGATTATCATCTGATAACTGCCTTATAGATGCCTTTTTAAAGATGCTTCTCTTTTTTGCTCAATTAACACATACATCCTCATGAAAATTAGCTATCAAGATGAATTACCAAATAATGATACTTAACATGACAGACTTGGCAATTGTGAAAACGTCTCCACCCCAAGAACTGTAATTTACACTACGGACAGTGAAGATTACTTAGCAAAATGATTCAACTTGATAAAGGTTTGTAATTGCATATGAATACCATAACATTTCTGGCCAATTAATATGGGAGACCTGGACCCCTGATTTCTTCTACTATATCTTGTGAATCTTCTCATTGAACAGGATTGGAAAGTTTTCTTTATTGAAGTGATATTTCAAGAAAGGTTTCAAACAATCAGAATTAAAAGCATCAGAATGCACTTAGATTACATTTTTAGAAAAAAGTCAATTTTTGGTTGATGAAAAGCTTGTGTATAGTGGATGGAATATTTATACAATATTGGATGTAAGTTTACAGTTTACCCGGCGTGGGAGGAAAAGAGACTTGTGCCTTGCGACATTTGAATAGGGGAGGCAATAGTGGGGGAATATCTAAACTAGCTGCAACTTCTTGCTGAGAATGGACTTTTTCCTTCCTGTTTCAAATGTTCAGATACTTGGGCATGACCAGAGACACCAACCCTTAGGTTGAAGCCAAAGGGCAAGAACAAAAGGGGTCTTGGCTTACAGCCTGTGCCATTGGATGAGCCAGCCAATGAGTCCAGGACTAGTCAGAGATGTAGTTTATTGTTTGGTTTATGTTTATTGGGTTATTGGGAGTTTTTCTGTTATAAACTACTTTGGGTCTCTGTGGGGATAAAAATAGGGCATGAATGCTGGGGGGGGGAGGGTTTTTTTTTTAATCACCAGGGCCAAACTGTATCTGAAGAAGAAAGCTTTGACTCCTGAAAGCTTATATCCTGAAATTCCTATCTATCTATCTATCTGTCTGTCTGTCTGTCTGTCTATCATCTATCCATCCATCCATCCATCCATCCATCCATCCATAAATTTTCCAACACAAAAATACAAAATGAAGGAGCTTAGTGTCCTACATTCCATCAGTTCCAATCTTCTGTATAATATAACTTAAACAATATAACTAATATTATTGCAACCTTACATCAACTAATACACTGATATATTCATTTGCAGATTATCAAAGTTATCAAAACATCCTACAATTTATCTCCTTTAATAGTATAATGTCAAAAATGCTATTATGATTTTTCCATGTCTTTCCATGTAATCAAACTTTAATAAGACTGTTTCCTTTTCCACTGTTGTTTTCAACTCATTTTCCTATAAATCCTATTATTGTTCTGACTTGCTATTTTATGTTCTTATCAATCTCTCTTATTTTTCCTATCTCTTAACCTATAACATCTTTAATTTAATTCTTAACTTAGTACCAATAAAAAACAAAAACCTTACAATAATGTACTTAAGTTTGTATTTAGTTACGATTTTCTTCCTCTTTTTTTGTTATTCCTTAATTTTCCACGTCTTAGCCTATTGCTAAGATTCCATTAATTTTTTCATATTAAATGGTACCTAAAGAAACACATAATTTCTATATTTCCATTAATTTTCCCACAGGTAAATAGCACTTAAAGAAACACATACAAAAATTCGGTCTCTCTTATTTCCCCCGATTCTTAACCTCAACATTCATTAAGTTTAACCTATTACTAAGTTTCCATTATTTTTCCCACTAGTAAATATTGCCTAAAGAAACACATACTATCTTACTTTGCCTCAATTCTAATCTCTCTTGTTTTCCCACAAATAAATAATACTATCTTGTTTTGCTTCAGTTCTAGTCCCTCTTATTTTCCCACAAATATATAACACCTAAAGAAACACATACTACCTTGATTTATCTTAATTCTAACCTCTCTTGTTTCCCCCAACTCTTAGCGTAATACTTCATTAAATTCAGTTAAATTTTGCTCAAAAGCCTTACTCTAACTCAACTCAGTTTCTTAACAACAAAAATTGAACTGTTCTGTAAATGCAATCCAACTCCATAAACCCATCATATAAATAACCCTTTATATAGCAATCTTAATTTTTTTCTTTTTTTGTCAGATATCTTCTCCTCCCTAAGATGTTGTCTTTATGTCTTTTGTCTTTATAGATCAGATAAATTCGGCTTAAAGTTGGCATTATACTTAAGTTCATGTTTGGTTGTAACTTTTCTTTCTTTTCCCCATTCTGAACTGGAGAAGTAATCTTCTTAGATAGGCTTTTACCTCCGTGTCTTTTCCCTTTATACATTTCAAGGGATTGCTTTGTATCAGTAGGTATTTGTCTTGATACACGGCTTGGATGTCTACTTATGGCTTTTTTCCCTTCATGGTGATTTATTTTTCTCAGATTTCGTTGCTGCAGTATGTGCCCGTCTCTTTAATTTTCTGAATCTTGTTTCCTTAGTGAGTTTATCTTCCTTTCTTATTATAGGAGTTTTTTTGTAGAGTATCCGGTTTTGTCATGTTGAAACATCCTCTTGTTTAGGTTTTTGTATTTTGTCTTTCTGATTTTGATGTAGCACTTTGTCCTTCTTGTATCTAGGTTCCTTTAAAGTAGTTAAGTCCTCCTCAAATAGAGTAGCACAAGTCTCTTTGATGGCTGAGTTAATTGAATCCACAATCATAGCTTTGAAATTGTCCCAAGAAAACGGAATCATATTATCTGTTTTAACCATCTTTAGTTCTTTAACTGATTGAGAGTGCATTTTACAATCTCTGTCTGCTATTCCCCTCATCTGGTATCTCTAAATTTTCAAATTGGAGGGCGCCATGCTTAGTCGCCAGAGTCTGTGGCTGGGAGAGGGGAAAAAAAAAAAACTCCCAGCGAAGGGTTGCCTCTTTTACAGGACAGTCTTGGGGAGCAAATTTTTCAACAAGGAAATTAAAGTTGCCTTCTTATTTACAGTAAGGTTGCTTGAAAATAGTTCTTAAATTAGCAACAAACCCACCTCACCCCATGCCCGGTAGCGACAGGTGGACCTCCCGAAGGGAGGGTCTTTATCTGCTTGATGCTTTGGGAAAAAGCCCGGATACTCTCGCCGCAGCCACAAAACGGAGTATCAGCCAAACTCCCCTGCTCCCCACCCTCTTCCCGAGGAGAAGGGGGGTCCCAAGAAACTTGAGACCCACAAATCAAAGTGAAAAAGTCAGAGCTGTGGGAGAGCGACTCTCTGCTGTGTCCGCGGTGCCGTGCTGCAACCAGAAGTCTATATCCCGAAATTCTTGTTGGTCTCTAAGGTGCTAGTGGACTCGAATTTAAATGTTGTACTGCAGACGAACATGGCTGCTCTCTGAAACAGGGCCAATCTGTGAGCCATGTAGATCTGGGTTTCAACAAAAGCCTATTGCTGATGGTACAGGAACCTGGTAATGGTATGGAGGCTATTATGAAAATGCACTTCTGCTGCTGAAACTAAGCAAGTGTGGTTGTGTAACTGGGCTAAAGACCACCTAGAACCATAGATCAGTCAAGCTGAGCTTTTGGAGCAAGAACAGATTATTAGTATCAGCAATAATTATATTGAATAAGTAGATTTTTGCCCTGTCCATGGATGACAGTTTAGAAAGGAGAGACGTAAGGCTATGCTTAGCTGGGATTGCTCCTAGGGCTACCACTCTCCAGGTGGGGCCTGGAGTTCTCCTGGAATTACAACTGACCTCCAGAGTACAGAGATCAGTTCCCCTGGAAGAAATGACAGCTTTGGAGGGCAGTCTCTATTGGCATCACATCCCTGCTGAGTTTCTTTCCCTCCCTGAACTCCATCCTCCCTAGGCTCTACCCTCAAATCTCCAGAAACTTACCAGGCTGAAGCTGGCAACCCTACTCTTCACCATGGCAGCCTTCTCCACCTGCAGCACTGACACCTGTTCCTCTCAAAGGACAAGCGAAGGAAGGGGAAGCTTTGCCAGTTGCTATACATTTTTCTTGTCTCACAGAGGGAGTCTAGTTGAATGGCTGCAAGGGATGGCATTGGTTTTTCCTTTTTACCATACTTGACTGGTTAGTTCAAATTAGCCAATGAAATGCTTTCCTTGTCGGGCCTTCCTTCCTCTTGAGGCCCAGAGAGAGCCCAGTATTTGTAAATGTTGCATAGAGGTGAGCATTTCGTCTGGGAGTCTTTCAGATGATCACAAGTGGGGACCTCTTGCAGGAGTAGCCATCCCATTCCCTCCACCTTTGCTTCCTCCCCTCTCCCCCTACTTCTCCTCTCACACTCGTTCTCTTTCCTGCCACCTCTTTTCTTACTCTTTCCTTCATGCTGGTCACTTCCTTTCTCTTTCTGCCTCCCCTTGCTGCTGGTAAGCCTCCCCCTGCTGCCGGTAAGTCTGCCCAGTAGGGAGCTGATCTGTGGCAGGAGGTGGCAGCTGGGTGAGATCCCCCACCCCTGTCAGAAGCTTGGTGGCCCCGCTGCTTAGCCACCTTGCTACTGTTTTTGAAAAACCTTAGGGAAAAAAAACTTTAGAGCTGAGCCAGGGACAAGAGACTAACATGATCTGAGAAATTATCCATCTTCTGTAGCAGTCACAAGCGTACCAGAAACACTATCAAATGCAGAAAATATCCATTGTAAAGCGATTAGTGCTAGGACCTCTGGTTTACAGTGGTTGTACACTTGGGTTGTGCCGTTGCTGTTAATTTTGTTAGAATCCAGAAACAAAATTTTGCAACAAAACTTGTGGTTTTTGAGTTGCATTCACAAAAAAACCCCACCCGTCTCTTTACTTATAAGCCATAATACTAATGAGTTTGCAGGAACGCCTATTTGCATGTGCAAACCTTGGCTGCTGCTCAGGAAGCAGCTCTGTGTGGCAATCAAGCAGAAGCTCCTTGAAATCAATGACTGAAGACTCTGGGTATCCTGCAATAGTTAGCATTAATGACATCTTTATCAACGTTAATGTGGATTCATTTCCATCAGAGCAACCATTATACTAACATTGAAGTGGACCATTTAGTTACCTAGGCTCACTTTTTCCTTGAACCTTTATGATTAAATGGATTGAGAGGTAAGGAAAAACCAGGCCGAATTCATTGGAAGTATTTCTTCAGGAAATTCTCATCAGAAGACATAACCATAGTTAGGTCACTTTGACAAGTTAGGGCACTTTCTACAGCAAATGTTATAACTCTTTAAAAGTGACAGAGATGAGCTTGTGCCAACGAAACAAAATCCATGGTGAATGTGTGCGTGTCTCAGTAAGACATACCTTTAATATAAAGCAAATGTAGCAGCATATCTCTAAAATGTAGGATGACCAGATATGAGTATAACATGTCCCAAAGGTCCCAGGAGCTTTGCCAGATGTGTTTCTCACGTTAACTTCTAACCAACCCTACATCACAAGCACTGAAATCTCCCATCATTTTGTGGACTGGACTCCTCTCTCCACCCATTTTCAGAATTTGGGAATGGGTTCTTAATTTGCTGTGTTAATGTTCTGGTTGATTATTTTACCTTCTTGCTGTATTTGACTTAATTTGTTTACCTAATTTTTTTATTAAAGTTCTGCTTCATTTATAGTTATGAGTTTCTTTTAACAACTTGGAAAAGTGGGTTATAGGCATTTCTAATCCGTAAATGAAATGGTAAAAAGACAAACATTACATTATGCTTTACAGAATTATTAAGTCAGAGGCAGGCTTTAAACTGAACTGATTCTTCTTGAAGTACTGAATGACAGTCTGCTCAAAATAATTCTGGCCTTTCTCCAGCTCTGCTGGCAGAACTGGTTAGAATTATTTCTGGGAGGTAACATGATTTAACGTGTCCTAAGAGCCAGCAGTGCCATCCGATGCGGAGTGATGCCCTTCTGACTCAGTGGTCCCCTCTCCCCCTCTGCTGGGCCACCACAGCTTCGCTCATCTGAGCAGGGCTTTCTCCAGGTGCCAAAATCCACAAGTGCCTGCACAGGTGCTTTCTCCATTGTGGCTCCCACCTGGTGGAATGGCCTGCCTGAGGACGTCAGGAAGGTTTCCACTCTCCCAGTTTTCTGCAAACTATGTCAAACTGAATTATTCAAGAGGGCCATTCTGTACAGGTAATAGGCTGCACTGTACAGAGTGGTTTACAAACTTACTGGGATAAATGATTTAGAGACTATGGTCTATTCTGCTATGTATAGTTTACTCTAAGTAGGATCCTATTATGTAATTTTTAAACCACTTACTGCATCAAGTTAATACTTATGCTCTGCTTCAGGTCTTTTTGGCTGGTTCCAGACTTCTACAATCCTAATGCATTGTTTATTGAAAGTTCTATTTTGTTGATTGTCCTGACTCACTATGTTTAATCCCCCTTGAGTCCCTGTGAATAGGCAAACTGCAAGTAAATAAATAAATAATTGAAGTCAGTGGGCTACAAAAGGGTGTAACTGCTTCGAATAGCATGGCAAGATGGCTAACAATAGCATCATAGCCAATTAAAACATAGCAATCCAATACAGTCACAGAAAGAAAACTGCTCATATATACAGTGTGTCAGATTACATATGTGTGCCCCAGTGTTCCCTCTAAGCTGAGCTAGTGTGAGCCAGCTCACAGTGTTTTAGCCTTCGGCTCACACGTTTTTGCCTTCGCTCAGGAAGGATGGCTCAAGAGCAAATGAATTTATGCAGTAGCTCAATCACTCGCTCACAACTTTAAAATGCCAAGTAGCTCACAAAGTAGAATGTTTGCTCACAAGACTCCACAACTTAGAAGGAACATTGGTGTGCACATGTGTGGGGTGTGGAGTACAAGATCAAATACAAATAAACTCATAATAAAAATGCCTGCTGAAACAGTAGAGTTTTTAGTGCCCATCTAAAAGCCTGCAGTAAAAATATCATACAAATCTCTATAGGAAGCTTGTTTTAAAGCAATGAGGCTACTGTTGAGAAGGCTAAGAAACAGGTTTTGGCAAAACATGTCCTTCTCAATGAAGGCCCAGCTAACAGGTTTCAATGTGAAGTGCATAACTGGCTCATGGGCACATACAGAGTGAGATGGTCCTTTAGATCTTCTTTTTAAAAGCATCGGCCTACTTTCTCAACATCTGTCCTTTCAAACAAAGTCTTAATGCATCTCATCAAGAAAAAGAAAGATGTGAAAGTTGTTTAGGCTCTTCACAGATCAGTATTACTGTTATGTCTTAATGTAATAAAGACATGAGTGAGCTTATGCACAGTTCTAGTATAACAGAGCATTACTGGGATTGACCTCAAAGGCCAATCAGGGAAGCCTTGTCTTCGGCGGGAACCACTCTCATTGGTTCCAAGCTCCATGTTCCTATTGGTTGTTATCTGTTTGTTGGGTGTGGTTTTGCCTGTTCAAATCGTATATAAGTCAGCCTTGTTCTATGTAGTTTTGTCTAGTGTTGTTATGAGCTGAATAAAATGAAATCACTTGTTTTGGAAAAGCTGCCTCGATCTCAGTTATAATACTGGCAACAAGGATGGGATGCAGTGGGTAGGCAGCCCCACAGAACCATAAGAGCAATCACTGACCGGGCAAGGAATTGTCACCTTGGCCCTGAGAGCGAGTCACGACGGACAGCCAAGGAACAGTCTCCTTGGTCCTAAGTGACATCAGCAAGCCAGTGCCGCCGTTGCTGTTACTGTTGCCACTGCTGCTGCAGCAGAACAAATCTACCATGGCCACCATGGGCCAGTTCGAGCCATTCGATGCAAGCACCAAGGACTGGGACACCTTCATCTCCCGGTTCGAATCCTACGCTACCGCATCTAACGTTACCGATCCTGAGGTGAAAAAGGCAAAGTTCCTGAGTGTTTGTGGGAAGAACATATTTGATGTGGCCTGGATGCTAGCAGAACTCTCAACAACCGTGTTAGCTGAAATCACGAAGAAACTGTGTGACCACTTCACACCCCAACCCTCTGAAATCGCTTGCAGGCACACCTTCCACAAGTGCGACCAGGCCAAGGGCGAGTCCATTGCCGAGTACATGGCAGCACTCCGGAAGACGGCGAGGCAATGCAACTTTACTGACTTAAGTGACCGACTTCGAGACAGGCTAGTTTGTGGCCTACGAAACGAGAAGCTACAGAGGCGGCTGTTCACCAAGAAAGAACGTGAAACGGAAGACACTGAGAGGTAGAACAGCAGAAATCCGTCATCTTTATAGAAGATAAACTGGAATACCTGGAGCACTTTATATCTGTAATTCTGTGATGTTGTAAAATGTTTTAAATGGTTTTAATTATGTTTTATATGCTGGCGTATGCCTAACTGTGAGCCGCCCTGAGCCCGCTTCGCGGGGAGGGCGGGTTATAAATTGAACTTATAAATAAATAAAGAAAGAACTCACATTCCAGTTAGCTTATGAAGAAGCAGAAGCAGCTGAAGCTGCGGAGCAGTCTACTCATGAGGTGCAGCAAACCAGAACGCCTCCAGAGATCCCCCAAACTACAGCTGGTCCACCAGGATAGCATGGAAGACACTGACAGCGAGGACGCCGGCGTTCATTGAACGAGAGCAGATAGCCGAAAAAGCTATCGCCAGCAGCCGGCCCCCAAATAGAAATGTGCCAGTTGTGGGGGCAGTCACGAGCATTGTAGTTGCCGTTTCTGAGAGACCCAGTGCCATGAATGCGGGAAACAGGACACATCACCCGAGTGTGCTGCTCATCAAACAAGTCACCACGCACTTCTCCGAACAGGCTCCGCTCTCAGTCTAACTACATGCCCAGAAGGGCGGAGTGTCACACTACCTACCAGAGTCTGCATCGCTCGTCTGTGGCACGGACTCAAGTGAAGACCAAGGGAAAGATAAGAGTGACAGCTGTATTGAATAACGTTCCCTGCGAGATGGAGGTTGACTCGGGATCGGCGCTCACCATCACCTCCACTCAAACGCTTCGCCGCTTATTTCCCCACTGGAACAAAAGCCGTCTCGAACCATGTAACCTGCACCTAGTCGATTTCCAGAGGCAACGGATCCAGATTGCGGGAATAGGCACATTCATGGTAAGGTTCAAGAAATTCCATGGACCACTATGGGCTGTCATAATTGAGGGACACTATGCCAGTTTATTGGGCCTGGACTGGTTCGATGCTCTAGGCATCCACGTTGTGGGAGTACAGCAAGTATCCCATGACAACTTGGACTCTGTGTGCAAGGACTTTCCAGCCATCTTTGATGGGTCACTGGGCAAGTACACTGGTCCCCCAGTCTCCTTTGATCTCAATCCAAACGTCATGCCAGTCTGCCTGAAGGCACGTCAGGTGGCGTTTTCCATGATGCCACGGATCGATGAGGAGCTTGACCGCATCACACAGGGAATGTTGGAGCCCATCTCACATGCAAGGTGGGAAACACCAATCATAACACCGGTCAAGCCAAACGTATCGGTGCATATCTGTGTGGACTATAAATGCACTATCAACCAGGCATTGCAGCATCACTCGTATCTGGTGCCGATTATCAGCCACATCCTGGCATCATTGGTGGGAGGCAAGATCTTCGTCAAACTTGACCTGGCACAGATGTACCAGCAGTTGCCTGTCACCCCAGAGACAGCAGAAGCCCAAACAATTGTAATACATCGAGGGGATAAAAAGTGAACTGTCTCCAGTTTGGGGTCAGTGTGGCCTCGGGACTTTTTCAGGGCCTTATGGAAGGCCTCCTGTGGGACATTCCCGGCATCGTGCCCTATTTCGATGACCTGGATGACCAGCGTGCAGTACCTCTAACACACAATGATGGAGTCTAGGGGGAACCACCACATGATTTCCCCACAATAGGCAACCCTTGTCCACCGACAGTTTGTGTTGCTGCGATTTGTTGCCACTATTTCGATGACATGTTAATCACCGGGGAATCAAGCGAACACCTGGGCAGCCGCCTTCGACAGATCCTGCAACGTTTCCAGAAGGCGGGCCTAAAGATGAAGCGTGAAAAATACCAGATCGGGGTGCATCAGGTCGAGTTCCTAGGGTTCCTGATCGACACTGACTGTTTCCACCCAACTGAGAGTAAGGTCCAGGTGATCCACAAGGCTCCAACGCCTAAGTCAAAGAAGGAGCTCCAATTGTTTCTGGGTCTCCTCAATTTCTATCATGCTTTCCTGCTGCATAAAGCATCGGTGGCAGAACCCCTGCACCACCTTCTGGAGAAGAAGTCTCAGTGGTCATGGGGCCTGAGTCATGCCCAAGCGTTTGCCGTTGTCAAGGACTTGCTTTCATCCAGGTCTGTCCTCACACACTTTGATGAGTGACTGTTGCTCATTCTTGCTGCTGACGCTTCACCCTATGGAATTGGAGCCGTCCTGAATCATTGGTTGCCAGATGGTAAAGAAGCCCCTGTAGCATGCTTTTCCAGGACTCTGGCTGCTGAAAGGAACTATGCACAGATTGATAAAGAGGCACTTGCCCTGGTAGCGGGCATCAAGAAATTTCATGATTTCATGTATGGCCGCCATTTCGAGATCATCACAGATCACAAGCCGCTGTTGGGACTTTTCACTCCGGACTGGCAAACTCCACAAGTAATGTCCCCCTGTATGCTCTGTTGGTTGGTGTTCCTTTTGGCGTACACTTACGAGCTATCGCACAGGCTTGGTAAGGCCATCGGGCATGCAGATGCCCTCAGCAGACTGCCGCTCCAGTCCCCAGCTGAAGACCCAGCACCTGCCTCAGAGGTAATGGCCCTTGAGGAGCTGCCACAGCCTCTGCTGCATGCATCTGATGTTGCGGCCAAGGACCCCACCATCACCTGGGTCCTGAACTGGGTGTGGAGGGGATGGCCAGCTGGAGTACATGGCCCGGGGTTCACGCCATACAAATCGTGGCAACATGAACTTTCGGTGCACAAGGGTTGCCTATTGTGGGGAAATCATGTGGTGGTTCCCCCTAGACTCCATCATCGTGTGTTAGAGGAACTGCACGCTGGTCATCCAGGTGTGGTGCGAATGAAAGCACTGGGCCGCAGTTATGTTTGGTGGTCACGTTTGGACCAGGACATCAAGGAGTTGGTCTGGACTTGCAGAGCTGGTCAGGAGACATGTCCTGAGCCTCCACAAACACCGGTGCAATGATGGGAGACTACACGAGTGTCTTGGTCCCGTCTGCACATCGATTTTGCAGGACCGTTCCAAGGTAAAACGTTCCTGATCATAGTGGGCTCTTTTTCCAGATGGCTGGAGGTAGCCATGATGTCCGTCATGACATCAGCCTCAGTCATTAGAGCGCTACACTGCATATTTAGCACACACGGTCTGCCTGAGACCATCGTGTCTGATAACGGGACTCAGTTTACCTCAGCAGAGTTCCAGCAATTAGGCACATCACAGCAGCCTGGTTCCATCCATCCACCAATGGACAAGCAGAATGGCTGGTCCGTATAACCAAGGATTCGCTCAAGAAGATAGTGCATGGTGACTGGGATCACTGAATGGCTGATTTCCTGCTCCAGCAGCATATCACACTGCACTCAATAATGGGTTGCAGTCCAGTGGAGCTCCTGATGCACTGCCGCTTGACAACCGTATTGGACCACCTACACCCTGACCTCATAGCTGACCGGCTGCCACAGCGAGAGGCTCCAGACCTCATCCGCTCATTCCAGCCTGGTGACTTTGTCTACGCCAGGAACTACAGCGAGGGCCCTTTGTGGGTGGAAGCAACCGTGACCGCCAGCACCAGACCAGTGTCGTACTTGGTTTCCACCGCTGAGGGGTGTAATCTGTGCAGGCACCTTGATCAACTCTGGAGGCATTGGGTTCGAGAAACAGAGACAGCAGACCCAGACGACCAGGGAGAGAACTTAGACAATTGCAACACACCCCAGTTCCTGTCAGAGGTGAAGCCAGCAGCCGCAGCAGTGTCACCTGCCGGCACAGAACGGGTGACCTTCTCCGATGCTGGGCGCGAGAACTCCTCAGACACAGGGTCCGAGAGTTTTAGGACACTGGCACCGGCCAGCGAGCCAGGAACTCCCAGCGATCATCACCTGATCGTACCCTGGGACATTGGTCCAAGCGACACCAGCAACAGGTCCGGAACACTGGTGGTAGAACCGAGACGCTCACAACACGTAAGGACTCGGCCTGTGAAATTACAGGACTATGTGTGCTGTCTGAGGGGGGAGGGGTGTTATGTCTTAATGTAATAAAGACATGAGTGAGCTTAGTATAATAGAGCATTACTGGGCTTGACCTAAAAGGCCAATCAGAGAAGCCTTGTCTTTGGCGTGAACCACTCTCATTGGTTCAAAGCTCCATGTTCCTATTGGTTGTTATCTGTTTGTTGGGTGTGGTTTTGCCCGTTCAAATCGTATATGTCAGCCTTGTTCTATGTAATTTTGTCTAGTGTTATTATGAGCTGAATAAAATGAAATCACTTGTTTTGGAAAAGCTGCCTCGATCTCAGTTATAATAATTACCCCATCTCAGTCTCTGAATGGGTTGGTTTTGAAGCAGCTGACTTTGTAACTTTGTGTGCTGAATAATTTGTAGGTTGATCTAGAAACTGCTGTATCATCCAGAACTTGAAGCACCTTAAAGACTAACAAAATCTGTGCTTGGGTATGAGCTTTCATGAGTCACTGCTCACTTCCTCAGATGTTGGAAGAAGTGAGCAGTGACTCATGAAAGCTCATACTTTACCACAAATTTCATTAGTCTTTAAGGTGCTACTGGACTCTTACTGTTTTCTACTGTTACAGACAGACTAACACAGCTACCCATGTTCAGCTGTGATCATACGCACTATTAGACCCGACATAGGCATGAATGCCAGGCGGATTTAAAGGGCGCGATCAGACAACAACATCTGCTCCACCGCAGAAGCGGAGTTAAAAGACACCGGGGAAAATCTGGTAGTAAATGGGTTGCGACAGGCCACAGACAGACTTTCCCCTGTCTGATTGCTCCAGCACACTCTCATGCCATCGGGATGGTCTGATCAGGCCATCCTGACTCCATGCCATTGTTCCCCCCCCCTCGCAGTATGCACATAATCGCAAACTCCATAGGGAGTCCTCCGTGCAGAGGTGCGATTCATCAATTCCTTGTTTAAGCGCATGGGAAACAAATGGCACACAATAACCCAACTCATCCACAGTTGCGTCTGATCACACACTGATGGGTGGTGTGATCGTACAACTGTGTGTCTAGCCTCACTCCCCCCTCTGCATTTTTTCTGGCACGTGTGACTGCACCCTGCATCCACACCCAGAACTTGTTTTCCAGTTCTCTGCTGAAATCAACAACATACCTGTTCAGAGTCCCTTCCATTTCAAAATGTGCTATTTGTCTCTTTATATTAAAACACTCTCAGTCTTTGAACACACTTAAAACTTTACGTTAATAACTAATTTACAGAGTTCTCACCATCTTGGGCTGCTCTCATTCTGCTCAGGCCCCAGCTGAGGAGACAAGTTGCCTAATTCCTGGCTCCTCCCAGGAACTACACTTTAATCAGGTTTTTTTTTCCATATTGTACATCCATTTTCTTTAAAAGAATAAAAAGTTACATTATAGATAATAGTTGAGGTGTACTGGTCACTCTGAGTATATTTAAGTTCTGGGGTGAACTCTGTCAGCTGTCCTACTGTTTTCCCCTCCTCCTCTCAAGGCTTTTCCTCTCTTTTCCTCCCAAGGCGTGTCCTTGGTGCAGTCTCTTTCACTCCATGCCTCTCAGCTGGACTGATTTCCAGTGTTTCTCCATCTCTATCCATGTGTGGCTGAGACTCACTTCCTATCCCCTCATGCTGATCTCTCAGCTGGCTGTTGGTGTGCCTCTTATCACAGTCTCAGCCCTCATCAGCTGCTTCTGTTGTTTTTCTTAGGAGTCTTTAGTTCCTTCTCAGTACTCGGCCACTATTCAGTGGCATGATAGTTGGTTTGCAGGCTGTATTACTGCTGCTTTGTGCCAGATTTATTTTGGTTTGTTAATGGTTGAATTTGTACTGTGTTTCCTGGTTGTATGTGTCTGGCTGACTATAATACAAAACCTGTCTTCACTGATGCTGTTTCCTCAGTTCACCGAGGGATATCCCAGTAAACCCTGGAGATAGTAATCTCCCACTTGTGGGTAAGAGAGCCTTGGTTTTTCTGCTCATTAGCTGTTGCACTGGATTTGAGTTTAAGCTTTGAGACAGAGTTTTTCCATCAGGGAGCCATGAGATGCGACTGTGGAGAAATCCAAAGTCCTCCCCACCCTCTCTCTTCCCACTTAGTGACATAGGAGAGGGGCACAATGGATCTAAGCCAGTTCCCTGCAATGCACCTTTATGCTTCTGTGCATGGCTATGCTGGAGGCCTCATGCCCCAGACGTCCACTTGCAAGTTGGATTTGAGCCCCCAGAGCCACCTTCTCATCCTCTCCCCCACTCCCCATATCAGTGCCTACTCTCTCTCTCTCCCATTCTTTCCAGTTCTTTTCAGCAAAGCTCTGACTTTTTGATCCTCTGTTGGGCAGTGTCATCAACTTCCTCCGGCATTGCCAACTGTCCTCCCTCTGAGCCTTCCAGACCACCCCCCCTCCTTGCCTTTCTCGGGGTTGTATTTGCAATTGACATTCTAGCAGTGCCGGATTTATGTATAGGCTAAGTAGGCTGAAGCCTAGGGCCTCTAAATCTAGGGGGCCTCCACAGCCCTGCCCCCCCAGTGGGCAGTCTCCCCTCTCCCAAAATTGCAAACCCAAGACTTCATGCGAGGGAAGGGCAACTCGGGCCCAGCAACTATGAGACTCAGGGCCAGCCAGTAGGGCCCAATTTGAAACTCTTGAGCCCAACTGGATTTTTTTTTTGTGGGGCCCTAGTTCACAACCAAAGTCTGTAGAATCTTTGAGATATAAATAAAATCCATCTAGATTGCCTTGGTGTAGGGGCCCCCTTAGGAGCGACCTGTGGGGCCCAATTTGGCCCAATTGCTCCAATTGCCTTAAGGCCAACCCAGATGAGACTGTGCAGTGGTTGGACTAACAAGCCCTGCCCCTTCTAAGTCCCTGGTGCCACTATTCAGAGTACAGACTGCAGGACTCCAGAACCAGCAGCCCAGAGTCAACAACCAGCTGCACAGCCTTCCCCAGCTCAAAGGTCAGGTCAGTAGTGGTACATGTGGCATTTTAATCAGTGGGAGAGTGCGAGTGGGGGGTCAGCTGGGGCAGATAGACCAGGCAAGCAAGCTCTCCCAAGTCCCTTCCATTCCTTCCCTCCTCCTTGGCTTGAACAGAGCAAGCACATGTGACTGGCACTGGCCTCACCCCTCCCAGGCAGGGAAGTCCATCTTTCACACTTCACAGAGCCCTGTTGGTGCCTGCAGCATGCACTTGCAACCCCTTTCTCATAACTTCTTGGATATGAAAAGAAATATTGATGGTGTCAATTGTCATGCCAGTAAATCCAAACAATACTGCTTCATACATTAATAGTAGATTAATTGTTCTAAAGCCATTGCAGAATCTAATCAAAGTTTTACATATTTATTTTATATAACTTTTTTTGGCAGTTGGCTCTTTTAAATGGCTAGTATTGATTGTTGGATGGGAGCCTAGTGTTTGCTGTTGAAATCATGCACTAATCCCATTTGGTAATTGAAGGATGTTTGCGATTGGCAGGGGAGCCATTTATTGGCCAAGAATGAATGGCCAATTAAAGATTTCCAGGAGAAAATGTGATACATTTAGATCTTGGGATGACTGACAACCTAAAGAAACATTAATACAGCAAACCTTGCATCTTCTTCCACAGCTTTAGCTACTGAAGGGTTTGATGGCTGGCAAAACCCCTATCTTATCCAAACACATGAAAACTCAGAGAACCATAAGAATGCCATGTTGGCCTACCTAACAAGGAAGCGAGGGCAAACGTTAACTTCCAAGCTAGAGGAACAAATAAAAAGAGAACAGCAGTACTGGCGGCATGTCATGGAGATAATTATTGCTGTCAATATGCACTCTTGTAGAATGAGGCTTACCATTCAGGGGAGACAATGAACACTTCGGATCTCCAAATAATGGCAATTATCTTGATCTTTTAGAACTAGTGGCAAAATCTGATCCATTTTTACTTGCACATATAAATTGGTATGGACATTCTGGATCAGACAATCCCTCTTATTTGTCAAAAACCAGGGGTCATGTTGGGGTGGGCTGGGTTTGGGGGGGGGGGGGAACGTGCAGATCTGTCCCAACAGAGGAGGGAGAGCTTGTACCTGAATAAAACTTGGTCTTAAAGGTGCCATTGGACTGTTTTGGCCCGGGGGGCCGGGGGGGGGCTCTGCAACTAACCTGGCTGCTTCTTGCTCTGACTGAGGGCTGCTGGAAGCAGGGGGTGGGGCTTGTTGAATGTGCCCACACCCTGGGCTCTTTACTGCCGGAGCTGCACTCCTGTGCGCTCCTACAGGAAATGACCCCTGTCAAAAACTATATGTGAGGAAATGCAATTCTGGCTGATGTGAGAAAGACTGGATATTTCAGCTTTTCAGTAGATTCCACTCCTGACATTTCACATACTGATCAGTTGACTTTAATTATCAGATCTGTATCACCTGAAGATGGTTTGGCAACTGAGAGATTTTTAACTTTCCTTGAGCTAAAGGCCACTCAGGATAAAGTATGGTTGATTTAGTGTTCAACTATTTCACTACTGAGCTTGAAATTAACTTTAGAAAATGTCTCGGGCAGTCTTATAACAACGCTGCCAACCTGGCTCGTAAGTACAACAGTATGCAACAAAAAATCATCGGAAAAAACCAATTTGGAAAAAAAATGACATTTCATTCCTTTACATGAGCTTCTCACCAACCTTGGACCAGAAGTATACAGTGTTATTGTAAACTGCCGCATTCTAAACAGTAATACTGGTTAGGGGGACTCTGGTGATGAGTCTTTACAGGATCTGTGCCCTGCTGCTCCTCAGGAGAAGGAAAGATGACTCAGCTAAGGGCATTGATCCTAATAACTGGACCCAGGTGCACATGGAAAGGAAATTCACTACTTAAGCTGGCTGTGAGACATCTTAAGAGCCTCTGCTCTCATAGCTACTGGTCTGATCTGAACCTTGCTTAATACATCATTTAAAAATAACAGCTTGTCTGGATTTATCCCCCCTCCCTAGTATTACGGACCTTAAAGAATAATACTTTATTTTTGTTTGGTTTTATCAACCCCCAAAACATATGGTTTGACACCAATATGAGCATCTTACAACAATGTGAAAAAAGATCCACCATCTTACAAAATGGTGGCTACAGGAAAAATGGCTGTCTCTACAACTAATATAATAGTGTATTTGACTTTATTAACTTCAAAAACGTATTTTGACACCAAGATGATAATCCTAGATGAATTTTAAATATTGCAGTAACCATATCTACCATCTTGAAAAAATGGAGGCTACAGGAAAAACATCCCAACATTGGAATGTCTACCCAAGAAAATTTTAAAGCAGTAATGCCCTAAAACACACACAAACAATAAGATTCTCTATACATATATATGTTTTTGCTGGGGTATTTGGTGGATCCAGAATTATGGTCTTCTCTCATTCTGCTCGGGCCCCAGGTGAGGTGAAACAATTTCCTAATTCCTGGTTTCTTTCAGGAACCACATCATAATGAAACCCCCCCCCCCAATATTGCTATACCTCCCTCCCCAGGGAGATTCATCTGTCTTCCTCTATTGGTGTCTTCCGCCTGTGGGTGAAGACTTTTTTGTTTCATTTGACATACCCCCAATAACAGTTATTGGTTCTCCTTCCTGCTTCTGGTGTCATATGCTTATGTGTTTTTTTTGTTTTTCTAATTGTTCAAATGTTTTAATTTTTTATGTTTACTGCACTGGGGACCCTGGTTAGGTGGATAGGTGGCACAATTTTTTAAAAAAATAAATAAAATAAGTTTAGAACTTTTTCTAGAGACTGCCTGTTAGATGATTGTATCTGGAGACATTTCAATTATGTAAATCATTTTTTTTAGGGAAACAGCAAGATCCAATTTTAAAAGAAATAATAAATAAAATGTACAAGCATGGTTTTTTTCATGGATTTCTTTTCTTGATGCCGAGCTCCTGTGCTGTTTGATGCAGTCAAAGTCATGCAAATTTTCAAGTGCCATTGCCTGTGAGTGATGTTTTGGCTTAAGTGTGAGAGATTCAGCAAAATGTGGAGAGCAAGTCTTTTAGTGATTAAATGAACAGATGGACAGCTTGGCTAAAGTAATCTAGACATTTGTCCTCATGTTCTGTGTTTTAACAGAAGTGTCCCTGGCTCCTTTGCACTTGCTATGGCTACTATTTACATAACATATATTTTAAAAAATGGAATTGGTTTCTTTACTCAATTATCACCATAAGGACGGTTGACTAACTAGATGTTCCCAGTTTTAGTTTCTCCTTCTGGCACTTCCTATGTGGCCAGTATGGCGGGTGGAATGAATATGTGTCAGAGGTTTATTGTCCTATGTCGGCAAAGACAGATGGCTTAAAGGATTGGATCTAACCCTCAGGCAAAGAAACTGAAGTGCTGGTGAACATAATAATTTCTTGTGGGATATAGGCCTCAAAGAGATTGCCAGGTCCCTATGACTGTGTAGCAAACATTAGATTTTAGAGTTTTCTAAAGAAAAATCTAAAAGTAAATCTAATTAAGAATAAATTGAAGGATTGTCGATATTCATTTTAGGTTTCTAGAAAACCTCAGAAAAACATGCTGTGGGGTTTCATACAAAATATATGTGTATAAAATAGTTAATTTTCTATTTGTATTGAGAGATTTGTTTGTTGTAAATAATTATTGTATTGTTTGGAGGCAACATTAAGGACTAAAACAGACACAGACTAAAGAAGTATTTCTTGGCTAATTTTCATGTTGGGTTGCATAGAACCCAGACAATTTACCTTCAGAGAGAACTGTGTCTGTATGTGAAAATTCTGGATCACGTTTTGAATCCAGGGCATAGTCTATTCCCCTCAAAAGATAATAGTCAGTTCTGCCAGTTGCTTGGGAGTGTTATCAGAGAATCTTATCTGACATGAAACATTTCTGATAATTTCCAGAGAACCCCAGGATTTCCTAGAATGCAGTTCAAAATCGACTGCCATAGAATCTCTCCTTATATATAATTGAGTAGTGGGTGCCAAAGTTCTAAAATGCACTCCTTTAGTGTATGGACGCTTGAACTGTCAGTCAGAAGACGCTGGCTGGGTTGACTGGCTGCTTTGTGCAGTCCCGCCCAGTGTTTCAAGGTCTTTTGCATATGGAAGCTGATTGGACTTCACTGCATTCCACACCTCAAACTCACCCCCCTCCCCGCAAGGCAGTTGGAATGTCAGTTGCATATGGAACCTTCAAGGTCTTTTGCATATGGAAGCTGATTGGACTTCACTCCATTCCACACCTCATACTCCCCCCCCCAAGGCAGTTGGAATGTCTGGTGGTGTGTAGGTCCCAGGATCATGTTTTAAAAAGCTGCCTGGGGAGATGGGGACCTCAGACAGGTTACAGTGCCATAGACTCCACCCTCCAACCCAGCTATTTGCTCCTGGGGAACTATTGTTGCCAATCTTGGCCCAGCACCCATCAAACCATTCTCTCTAGATGACAGAGATCAGTTCCCCTGGAGAAAATGGATGCTTTGGAGGGTAGACCCTATGACATTATACTTGCTGAGTCCTTCCGCCCCCCCGCCCCATGCTGCCCTCTACAGACTCCACCCCCCAAACCTCCAGGTATTTCCCTCCTTAGAGCTGGCAACCCTACATTCCCCTCAGTGCCTGTTGGTAGGCAACTAAGCTTGATCCTGTCACCTACTTTGGCCTTTGGGAGAAAACACATTGGGGGCAGTCCTGATAGGGTTGCCAACTCCAGATGGGAAATTCCTGGAGATTTGAGGGATGGAGCCTGAAGAGGGTGAGGTTTGAGGAGGGGTGGGACCTCAGACAGGTACACTGCCATAGACTCCACCCTCCAAACCAGTCAGTCCCACATAGGGAACCATTGTTGCCAATCTCCAGGTGAGGGCTGGAGAGCACTCAGAATTACAACTGCTCTGCAGAAGGGAGGGCAGAAGTCAGCTGAAGTCAAAGGGGCAGATAATGGTAGGTTGATGGTTAGCTGGGAAGGAGATGGGGTTGCCAACTACATGCTGACAAATTCCTGGGGATTTGAGGGGTGGAGCCTGGAGAGGGTGGGGTTTGCAGAGGGGTGGGACCTCAGACAGGTAGAATGCCATAGACTACACCCTCCAAACCAGCCACTTTGTCCTGGGTAACAATTGCTGCCAATCTCCAGGTGAGGGCTACAGATCACTCACAATTACAACTGCTCTTCAGGTAGCAGAGATCAGTTCCTCTGGAGAAAACAGTGGACTCTGTCATTATACCCTGCTGAGGTCACCACAGCAAACTGACACTGTTTGCCCAAAGCCAGAGCACTCCCCCAGAGCCTCTTTCTAGATCTCGTTGTATTGCTTTCACAACGGGCTTTACTGCTAGTCATTATAGAACTCTTACAGATTAGTGCATTTTTTTACAATACCAGCGCTATCACTTACTGAATTTTGCTACTTTGGGGTGCACATTCACACAAATGTGCATCATTTCATAATGGGCCTTACCTCCAAAGTCTGTGAGCAATTTTGTTGCCAGAGCATCCAAAGAGAGCATGTGCAATCTTGTCATGAATTCAGAAACGTTTGGCACCACCTGTATGCTAAAGATGTTGGAATTAAATAGAGCTGCTGCTACTCGATTTGCATGTTTTTCAATAAGGACCTGATAGTTTATTTACTGTGGGTTGTGATGTTTATAAATATGCAATTTTTAGTTAGGGATTTTGTGTAGGTGGCAATTTGTGCAGAGCACTGAGGAAGGGTGGAGGCTGCCTTTTTTTAAATAGAAAAAATTCTTTAAAAAGCCTACAGCAGATAGTAGGTGATGACTTGCGTGAGGCAGGGAACATAGTCTAGAAAAAAGATCACTTACAAGCAGTCTTTGCCAACTGGCTGCTCCGCAGGGGATCCTATGCCCTACCGTGCTTCATCTTTCTGGAACCCCTTCTTTTAAGCATTTTATTCTGTTCTGCCTTTCATCTTTCATGAAACTCAAGGTGGTCTATGTAGGGCTATCAGGAAGGATTCCATTCAGGCACTGAACAATCCCCGATCAGTTTACATTTACAAGATTTTTCTGGGCAGGGCATGTATCCTCCAATAATATGCAGGAACTCAGTTCCCATGGGTTGGATCTAGTGGGAAATATATGCTGGCTCTAGAGCTCCTGAACAAATGGAAGTACAAGAAAAAGTGCAGTTGCACCAAATTGACTTACTGGGATGAATCCTAACTCTCACTGTAGTGAGTACAGTTGATTTGTTTGTTTGATTGTTTATTAGAATATTTATTCTCTACCTTTCCTTTTGGTTCAAATTTGAGTAGAACTGGGGAGACTTCTTCCAATTTAAGTGGCTCTTCTGTTGGAGGAAGAGCCTGTTAAGTTGGAGGAAGGCTCCTTAGGCTGGAGGAAGGCTATCTGGAGGATTGTTGGAACCATCCCATTGCATCCACTCATGTTTCTGCCTATGTGAGAACTTGAGCAACCAGTTTCTGAGCATTATGATATATAGGGAAGAAAATGCTAGGTTTTGCATGAGATCTTGGACAAGCAGAATGTGTTGTCCATTTATGTTTCCACTTGCACATTACTGGCTCCAAGGCCACGTCCCCAGTAGTACATACTTCTTCATTCTCTTTCAGTCCCCACCTGTGATGTTACCCTATCCCCTTATCAGTATCTTTAGACTTCCCTGCACTACGTTTACTCCACTTTTGCTTTTAGTAGTGCTATGTCAGAGCAGTATCCTGGCTCCATTTTTTGTGATAAGATGGTTCTCCTACAGAAGGTGCAAAAGGTCATCAGTGTTACTTTATGCTCATAAAATGACTGGGATGGTCATGAACCAGAAAAATGTGGTTTGGTTCATGGTTCTTGACATGCGTGGTTCACAAATCACAAACTGTCATGGACTTTTAGGGGCTAAACAAACTGATTCAATTTGTGAGGTTTGAGATGTGGTAGAGACAGCGGCATGCTAGAGACACCAAACTCACAGGGAATCTCTGGCTGACTCTCCACTACCTGCCCTCCAGGTTTGGTAAGGATTGGATTTACGAGGTCCAAGTTACACCCCCCCTTCAAAGAAGGTGCCCTATTCTCCATTTTTTCCAAAGGAGAAAAAAGCAACCCCCACCCAAGGCAATAGAAGCCCAGTACAACAAAATTAAAGTCCCAGGGAATCTCTGCAGTAGAAACTTAAGGTGGGGAGGCCAATTGACTTGCATGGGCTCCATTGAAATACATTACAACATAAAATTGTTGCAATGAAAATGTGGAGCGGATTTTCGATTAATGTCTCTGGGCCAAGATAAACTGCTGTGGGACTGGAATAACAGGCCCCAGAGTGGAATGACAGTGCCTTGGAATAGATTTCATGCTCTGGGACTGGAATGATAGCCACCCTCAAGTGGGAATGACAGCCCCTGGGAGTAGCAGAAGTGTTCTGGGGCTGGAATGACACCTCAAGAGTAAAATGACAGCCACTAGGAGTAGCAGAACTGTTTTGGGACAGGGATGACAGGTTACAGAGTGGAATGACAGCCATGGGTAGTAGCAGATGTATTTGAGACAGGAATGATTGCTCCCAGATTGGAATGACAACCCCTGGAAGGAGCAAAGTGTTTTAGGACTGGAATGATGGCCCTCAGAGTGGAATGACAACCCTTGGGAGTAGCAGAAGTGTTTTGGAGCTGGAATGACACCCCCCAAAGTGGAATGACATCCCCTGGGAGGAGCAGAAGAGTTCTGGGAGTAGAATGACAAGCTGTCAGTCCCCTTGGGGGCTGTCATTCTTGTCCCAGAATACTATTGCTATAACCCACAGGCTGCCAATCCACTCAGAGCTGTCATTCCAGTTTGAGAATGCTTCTGGTACTACCAGGGCCCACCATTCCATTATGTGACCTGTCATTCCAGTGCCAGTAGACTTCTCCTATTCTCAGGGGGCTCCATTATGCTCTGTGGGCTATCATTCCAGCACCTGAACACTTCTGATACTCCCAGGGGCCACCATTCCCATCTGGGGGTTTCATTCCACTCCTAGAACACTTCTGCTACTCCCAGTGGCTATCATTCCACTTTGGGGGCTATCATTGCAGTCCCAGAGCACTTAGTCTGTTTCTAGGGACTGTCATTCCACCCTGGGGCCTGTTATTCTAGTCCCACAGCAGTTTATCTGGCCCAGAGACAATTGAAAATCCACTCCACATTTTCATTGCAAGAATTTTGGGCTGTAATGTATTTCAGTGGAACCCATACAAGTCAATTGGCATTCCTGTGGAAACCATTATTAAGGAAAGAATTAGTAGGCACATAGATGAACAAAACCTATTGAGGCAGACTCAACATGGGTTCTGTAAGGGAAGATCTTGTCTCACTAACCTGTTAATGTTCTTTGAGGGGGTGAACAAACATGTGGACAAGGGGGATCCAATAGATATTGTTTACCTTGACTTCCAGAAAGCTTTTGATAAAGTTCCTCATCAAAGGCTCCTAAGTAAGCTCAAAAATCATGGGATAAAAGGACAAGTCCTTTTATGGATCAAAAACTGGCTAATTAATAGAAAACAGAGAGTGAGTATAAATGGGCAGTTCTCCCAGTGGAGGGGTGTAAGCAGTGGGGTACCACAGGGATCAGTACTTGGTCCACTGCTTTTTAACTTGTTCATTAATGATTTGGAGTTGGGAGTAAGCAGTGAAGTGGCTAAATTTGCGGATGATACGAAGTTGTTCAGGGTGGTGAAAACCAGTGAGGATTGTGAGGCACTCCAAAGGGATCTGTCAAAGTTGGGCGAGTGGGCGTCAACATGGCAAATGGGGTTCAATGTGGCCAAGTGCAAGGTGATGCACATTGGAGCCAAAAATCCTAAATATAAATACACGTTGATGGGGTCTGAACTGGCAGAGACTGATCAAGAGAGAGATCTTGGAGTTGTAGTAGATAACTCACTGAAAATGTCGAGACAGTGTGTGACTGCAATAAAGAAGGCCAATGCTATGCTGGGGATTATTAGGAAGGGTATTGTAAACAGATCAGCCAATATCATAATGCCGCTATATAAATCAATGGTGCGACCTCATCTGGAATACTGTGTGCAATTCTGGTCACCACACCTTAAAAAGGATATTATAGCTTTGGAAAAAGTGCAGAAAAGAGCAACTCGAATGATAAAAGGGTTGGAACACTTTCCCTATGAGGAAAGGTTAAGGCGCTTAGGGCTCTTTAGCTTGGAGAAACGACGACTGAGGGGTGACATGATTGAGGTTTATAAGATTATGCATGGGAAAGAGCAGGTAGAGAAAGAGGTACTTTTCTCCCTTTCTCACAATACAAGAACTCGTGGGCACTCCATGAAATTGCTGAGCGGTCGGGTTAGAACGGATAAAAGGAAGTACTTCTTCACCCAAAGAGTGATTAACACTTGGAATTCACTGCCACAGGAAGTGGTGGTGGCTACAAGCATGGACGGCTTCAAAAGGGAATTAGATAAGCATATGGAGCAGAGGTCCATCAGTGGCTATTAGCCACAAGGTATAGATAGGGACTCTGGGGCAAGTGATGCTCTGTCATCTTGGTGCTTGGGGGGGTCAACAGTGGGATGGCTTCTAATGTCCTGGCCCCACTGGTGGACCTCCTGATGGCACTGGTATTTCTGGCCACTGTGTGATACAGAGTGTTGGACTGGATGGGCCTTTGGCCTGATCCAACATTGGCATCTCTTATGCTCTTATGTTCTTATTGTTTCCAATGGACAATCCTTTCATTCCATTTAGTACACCCCCCCAGCAGAACCACTGCAATGTACTAGTGCCTTGCAGAACCAGTGCAAAGTATTGGTGTCCAACAGAACCTAGTGCCACTGTGGCAAAGTAAGCAAAATGAGGACTAATGTTAAACCAGAGAATCCCTGCAGTTACAGTGTGCAGAATGCCCAGCAGAACCCAGTGCTACTGGCACTGCAGGCTTAAAAGGACTGTTCTCATAGCACAGAGTAATAACAAATCCAAGCAGGGAAGGGGTGTGATTTTACAACCTCTGTGCAAGAAAATGGGAAGGGAACACAGGAAAGCCAGCAGTGAGGGGAAAAGCTTCTTGAAACTTACATTACTAGTTTGGAACTGACCAGAGTGTGTCCAAGGCTGGAGAATTCTGCCCCCCTGTTGCTTTAAAGTCTGGTAAACATTTTGATTTAGTGGAGACTGTCTGGAAATGTATCCATTCATGAACCTTCAGGATCTGCTTAAACGTTTGTGGAGAATTCATGCCAGTTGACCTGCCATGAACTTCACTTCATGAACTACGAACTGGCCAAAGTTCATCACGAACTTTAGTTTGTGAGCCAGTTCATGCCCATTCCTAAAAATGTACTATCCTTTCCCAAACACCATAGGTTTGATTCTAGGTCTTCTTTCACTTGTGCCCCTCTTGATCCATTGTGAAGGTGGTCCTTGGCTGCAGTCCATGTTTTCCAAGTGCAAGGCACTTTTCAATCCATTGGAAAGAAATTGGTTTTTGTGTGAGGAGAAGTGCCTAAAACCAGAGGGAGGAATGCCATAGATCGTCTACACCAGAGAAATGCCAAATGAAGTAAAGAAATATATCCCCATGTAAAATTCTTAGAGCTTGAGAGTCTTTGCAGAAAAAAACATGGATAGATATAATGTTTGTGAAATCATATCATGGTTACTCAGGTTGTCATCAATGACACAGAGAATGGATTTAAAGTATATTCAAGGATATTTTCTCAGGAGAATTTTGTTCTTGCCAAACACTTTACTGAGTGCTGAGGATATGCGTCCTAGAATAATGATGATGGTTGCTTTCAAATTTTGGTATGTTTGCCATTTAACTGATTTCTCAAGGACTTTACTACTCACAATCTAATGAATTTTAAACTGCAGGTGGCTTTGGACTTTTGAAATTTAGGACACTTTTAAAGGCAATTAAGATATCAGATGGGGAAAATAGTAGTGATATCCAGGGCTTTTTTTGTAGAAAAAGCCCAGCAGGAACTCATTAGCATAATAGGCCACACCCAACAGCAGAAACTCATTAACATATTAGACCACAGCCCTGACAGCACAGCTCATTAGCATATTAGGCCGCACCCCCATGTCACCAGAAGTGTAGTAATCCAGCCACACCCACCTTTTGCTTCTTATTCTGTTGACCTTGTTTGTGGTCAAAACCCAGGGCTTTTTTTGCATGTTAGGCCACACACCCCTAATGTAGCCAATTCTAATGCGTTTCTGCTGTTGGGTGTGGCCTATTATGGTAATGAGTTCCTGCTGGGCATGGCCAACTTGGGAGCCAGCCGGAACTCCGTTCCTGTGCGTTCCTGCCCAAAAATAGCCCTGGTGATATCTCCAATTCATATCCTCTTCCTTCAAAGGGCAAAAATCCTACTGGGTATGCTGGAGACGTTGGATGCTGCTAAAGTATGCTCTATTTAAAGTAGCTCTTCTTGATAAATCATTAGACCAGCACTGGGCTGTATGGGAATTCTTTACTTTGATTCTAAAAACGTACGTATTTTATTAGCAAACCACTGTGCACAGATCACAAGATGAACTGCTAATTTACTTACAAGGGTTTCACAATAAGGAAAAGCTGGTCTACATAATATAGTTTCATGCATTGGAATTCTCAGCTTTTTCAGAGCTTATATAAAGCACTTTGTTATTATGTTAAGGATGGGGGGCTCACAATATGTGAAAAAATCTTCTTCATTTATCTACTTGGCAGTATCTAGCCTGTTCAGTTCCAGAGACTCCGATTATGTAGTGATAGGTTTGACAGCAAATATATAATGTACCATATAGCTTGAATAAATCTGTTCCCCTGTATTATGATCCTGCTCTATCCATGACAAGCCCAAATCTTTAAAAAGGTTAAAATGTTTACAGGCCCCCACAAATCAGTGCTCCAAAATGACTCCAATATAAGGCAGTTTCATTACTGGCAATCAAACATTGTATTGTGATCATCTCAACGGAACTACACCCTTACAAGTCTATTGAAAACAGTGTTCAGGATTGCACTGCAGGTGTGTAGAAATGGGACTTAAAAAGCCTTCTAAGGTGACAGCAGCAATCATAAGAATATAAGAAGAGCCCTGCTGGATCAGAGCAATGGTCCATCTAGTCCAGCATCCTGTCTCACACAGTGGCCAACCAGTTCCTTTGGATGGCCAACAACAGGGCATAGAGGCCGAGGCTTTTCCCTAATGTTGCTTCCTGGCTCTGGGATTAAGAGGTTTGCTGCCTCTTAATGTGGAGGTTCCCCTCAGTTACCATGGCTAGTAGTATATTCCATGAATCTGTCTAATCCCCCTTTAAAGCTGTTTATTCCTGTGGCCATCACAACATCCTCTGGCAGCAAATTCCACATTTTAATCTGTGTAAAGTAGTGTTTCCTTTTGTCTGTCCTGAACCTACTGCCCATCAGGTTCATTGGATGCCCTTGAGCTCTAATATTTTGGGAGAGGGAGAAAAAGTTCTATTTGTCAACTCTCTTCACCTCATGCATAGACCTGACTTGGATATCCCAGGCTAGCCTGATCCCATCAGATCTCAGAAGCTAAGCAGGGTTGGCCCTTGCTAGTATTTGGATGGGCATCCTCCAAGGAATACCGGGGGCATGACGCAGATGCAGGCAATGGTAAACCACCTCTGAAATGTCTCTTGTCTTAAAAACAAATCAAACTCGCCTCCTAGTGGTGCATAACATTAAAAGAGCCAGAACCTCTGGCTGCCGGACAATTTAGGATCTCCTGGCTATACCACACACACTGCCATACGGTGATTAATTAACCTCATGCATAATTTTGTACACCTCTGTCATGTCCCCCTCTTAGTAATCTCTTTTCTAAACTGAAAAGTCCCAGCCTTTCCTCATAGGGAAGGTGCTCCAACACCCAAATCATCTTGGTTGCCCACTTCTGTACATTTTCCAGCTCTGCAATGTCCCTTTTGAGATATGGTGACTAGAACTGTACACAGTATTCCAAATGAGGCCACATCATAGGGGCATTACAATATTGAAATGTAGGGACATTACAATATTCCACAGGGGCATTACAATATTGGCTGTTTTATTCTCAGTAATAATCCCTAACATCAAATTTGCGTTTTTCTCTGCTGCAGCACACTGGGTTGACACTTTCTTTGAGCTATCTACCATAACCCCAAGACCTTTTCCCCTCAGTCCCAGCAAGTCCAGACTTCATTAGCCAACGTCATTAGCTAACTTAAAGTTGGGATTTTTGGTCCAATGTGTATTACCTTGTACTTACCAACATTGAACTTCATTTGCCACCTTGTCACCCACTCACCCAACTTGTGGAGGTCCTCCTGGAGCTCTTTACAGTCAGCCTTGGTTTTTACCCTCCTGAATAATTTTATATCTTCTGCAAACTTGATCACTACATGGCTCCCGCAGGAAGCTCCAGGGAGGGTGTGTATGTGTGTCTGTGTGTGTGGGTGCAAACTGTTTAATGTTGCGATGATGGATAGGCTAGTCTTGATGGGAAAAATGCAGCCATGGTCTTCATGCTCACAACCATGTTTAAGGTTTTATACATCACAAAACTGGCAGCAGAAAACCCCTGTGTTTCTCTGGGACTGCGCCAGTTCATGCTGTGTTAGAGTGCAGTAAGAACTCTTTGTCATGTACTTTTAGTCTGACGGATCTAACACCTATTTTTAAAAATAGCTTATGATAACTCTGCAATATGCATGAAGCGAAAGAGAATGAATCAGAATTTCAAATCAGGACATGGCAAAAATAATGTTGTTTGTTTATATATTTTGCTTTTTAAAACGACTCATAATAATCCCAGTCCCCTACCCCCAATATGTCAATACGCCTCTGAAGCTGCCTCCAGTGAATCAAGAACAAAAAACTGTTGGAACTAGTAATTCTGCCATTTTTTTTTAATGGGGAGGAACAAAAACAAAAATCAGCTCCCAGAGTTTTTGCCACCAATGGGGGCAGCAAGAAATCTGTCTCAGTGCAACCCGTCTCACTGATCTGTGGTGAAAATAAAATGGAATAGCTGCTTGTGTGACCTGAACTTGTTGGAGGATGGGTGGGAAAGAAATGTGAGAAGCTGAGGCATGGTGAGTTTAGGCAGGAGATGGTTCTGTATTCTTCTCCTCTGTGTCCCAGTTTTCTTTTATAGTAAAGGAACAGATCAACAAAGCCAGAATGGTACCCAGAACTTACCTACTCCAAGACTGATTCAAGGAAGGCAACAACAGAACATCACTGGTTGTCATCTGCAACTCACAACCTGAACCACTCCAGTGCATCATTAGTGACCTGCAGACTCTCCTAGGTAAGGGCATTTCTCTTTCCTAGGCTTTGGGGGGCAGGTTTTTCTTTCCTTATAGATAGCCCCCCCAAAAAAAACAGCTTCTTTCCAACAAAAATGGACCATCCAAGAAAGACATAAAGCCAGGAACCAAACCCTGAAACAGATCTAGATGCTAGCTTTGTCCCCACATACACTCAGGTAAGACTATTATGGTCAGGGCCTCAATACTGGGAAAGAAGGGTATACTTTACTGGGGCTTGGAAGCCCAGTGGCAGCCCAGACTACAATCCCCATTATCACGAGGAAATAAATTGAGGATGACCATTAGAACTGTGGCCCTAAACATGGTGAAATGACACTCAGCATATTTTTTTCCTGAAATCTGTCAAGTATTTTGAGAAAGCTGGAGTGGCCAGGTTGAGCTTGTGCTCAGAAGGGCTTCTGAATGGAGATCTGACTGGCTGTGCACATTAAAAAGAATTGCTTTGGCAGCAGCTGCCACTACACTACAAGGTTCTTTAGTATGTAACTGAAGGTAAGCTCTCTGTGTGTAAGAAAATACTTTTAAACAATGTGTTCATTTTAAAAGGCATCCTGTTAAGTAGAGCTTCTGCCTGAAATGTTGAAGAGTTACTACTAGAGCTATGCACAACCTCACTCTCTGATATTTTGTGATTGGCTCCATCTTTTATGGCAACCTCTTGCACTGTCCATTTTTTGGTTGGTTCTGTCTATGTGGCAGCAATCTGGTTGCTGACTTGCCTCCTGCAGCAGCCATTTTGTTGTTGAGCCCACCACATTGTGTCAGAATTCCAAAAGTGCCCACAGGCCAAAACAATTAGGGACCCCCTGGCTGAAGATCATGACTGAAGATACTTATAGAAACATTTCCTTTTTATCCATGTATCTATAGTCTAGATCTCTCATGAGTTTGCTGGAGCCAATCAGGAGCAGTGTTATAACAGCAATCTCAAGTAACTTTCTGAATTGCTGGGCCTCTTGTTGTAGCCTAATGCCCTTCTCTAGAATAGAGACTGTTCAATTCTCTAGAATAGAGAGTGTTCACTTGCACATAATATAACTCAATATAGGCCATCCTGTGCCAAGAGTGTCCATTGGTGTAGTGGTTAAGTGCGCGGACTCTAATCTGGGAGAACCGGGTTTGATTCCCCACTCCTCCACTTGCACCTGGCTGGATGACCTTGGGCAAGCCATAACTCTGGCACAGCTGTTCTTGAAAAAGAGCAGTTTATGTCAAGAGTTCTCTCAGCCCCACCTACCTCACAGGGTGTCTGTTGTGGGGAGGGGAAGGGAAAGGAGTTTGTAAGCCGCTCTGAGACACCTTTGGGTAGTGAAGGACGGGGTATAAATCCAATCTCTTCTTCTTCTCTTCATTGGACAATGTATCAGTCCCTATTCAAAAGAATCAGTGTGCATGAACATAAGAAGTCACAATACTCTGAAACTAGTATCTGCCTATATATACTACTGCAGATTTGAAAGTCAAATGGAATATACAATATGAAGTGCTGAATTAGAACTTATTAAGAAATTAAACATTTTATGTCATTCTGGCTTAACCTGAGACTTAGGTCTATTTACTTATTATAGGCCCCGAGCACACGGGCTGGAAAATGTGGGGGGAGGCGTGGCTAATTGCCCCGGAGGAAAATCTGTCTCAGCCCGATCCAGAAGTCCTTTCGAGGTCCCGTGGGTAGGCGTCAGGTGCACATCAGACGGCTAGTCCGCAGCGCGGCAAAGAAGCAGCACGGCGCATTCAAACCAGCACTCACGCCATGCTGCTCCTGTGGCAAATGCCACTTCCTGTTTGTGCGCATGCGCCAATGGGCGCTTTTACGCATCCTGCGGAGACTTGGGGGGGAAAATCCCCATGGTTGCGACGGAACATCGGTAGCTTCCGGATGCCACGACAGTCCACCGGAAACACGGTCAGACACCCGCCCTTGCCCCGTGGTTTCCGGAAACTAGTACTTTGTAGGTACTAGTTTTTAACTCTGCACCTTCAGCGGGGAGCCACGGGTTCGCCACAGGAGCACTGCACTTCCCAGATGTTGGGGTGTGATTGCGCCCGGAAAATCCACGGCACTCCCATGCCTCTCCCGCAGCAACTTTGCCGTGTGACCGGGGCCATAATTTCGTATAAATCAAGAGAACTCACTTTTTATAAACGTTAATGGACTGGTTCTTAACACGTATCATACCATAACCCTTTACTGATGTCAGTTAATCCTCTCATGCTTCAGAGTGCTTTTCCTTAATTAATTTGTTATTAACCATATTTTATCACACTTCACTGCATAAGAGAGAAGACAGAACTTCTGACTTCCCTCATTGTTCCTTATGTGTAACAATCAAATCAGTTTAAGTCCCTGACAGAGAATCACATATGATTTATCATACCAGGCATCTCTTTGCTCAACTCCTCCCCTTGTCTCCCTTGCTTTTATAATTTTCTGGGTTAATATGAGGGAAATGTTTTTCTTTCTGTCCTTTGCATCTGAAGAAGTGAGCTGTGATTCATGAAAGCTTGTGCTAGAATAATGGTTGACAGTCTTTTAAGTGCCCCTGGGCTTTTGTTTTGTTTTCCTACTTATGAAGACAGGTACAGTGTAATTGCTAAAAAAATTTTTTTTAAAAAAATCAAGATATTCCTCTACCCACTAAATGGCCTTAGGGAAGGCATAACAGCATAAAGGGGAAAATAATATTTACTGTTACTATATTTTAAAATTGCTTTTATATGGTTCGTTATTTTGTGTTAAATATTGGCAAAATAACCTTGGCTATGCTGTCATGGTACCACAAAATTAATGATGCTGTCTGTACTTCCATCATGGTTTTATTTCAGTGCAATGAAAGATTTGCATTGTGAGTTCTTGATGTTTACAGTATCTTGGTTTTGTTTGTGACAAGTGCTATTTTTCCCCTGGAAATCTCATTATGAACTGTATTATCCAGATACATTAGGTACATATCTTGTAGGCGAGCTATACCACCAACATTTTCCTGCCTTTCTTCAGAAATTTATGTATACACAAATATGCACACCAGACACATATACACATACACAAAGGCATACAAATGTATCTGTCTAATTTACATCAGCAATCTTACTTCAGTAAATCCTGACAGTGTCACATAGCTTTTTCAGTGTATACGCAATGGGAAGAAAGAGTGTTGGCTTGAAAAAATCCTGCCACTTTAATTGCTATATAAGATTTAAGGTTTATGTTCTTTATATTGATGGATGTAGCTCTGAACCTAAAGTTTAGAGATTTAATTTTCTGTCTCTTTTAATGAGTATTACAACAACAGCCACCTCCCGTGGGTTGGAATAAAAAGTAGTGTGTATACCTACAGCAACATTTGCAGACCTCCTCGGTTTTCTGTTTTTAATGTGATGAAAATTTGTACAAGTAACAAAGGGGAAAAAATGTCATGGTAACGAAAACATTTCCTATACATGTATTTTAGAGGGAAGCTAAATCAAAGGTCTTCAAAGAATTACTAGGGTTCTTTCTAGGAGGTTATTGACAAATATGTAGCTTGTCTCCTGAGTTTGTGCCTCTTTCGCAGATTGGTGTATTTGTGATCCCACAGGCAAGAATAAGCGTCTGTAATTCATTTCTCCTTGTTAACTAGTGTGCTTTTGTGTGGAGGATGATTGACAGCAAACTCGGCTTAGTCCCAACGGATGAGCTTGTTAGCAAAACCCTAGTATCCTATCTCTAATAAAGCATATCAGCAGTACATTTTGTCCTATCTATTAGCCTCTCTGTTTCTTTTTTGTGAAAAGCTGAGTGTCCCTTTGAAGCAATGACAAATAAACCCCTGAACTGAAGTGCTAGGCTGCCTTATGGACAGCTGGATAGTAAATGTCACACCGTGTATAGAATGCCTATTATCAGAGTGAGCCATTTGTTCCATGCCTTTCAGTATCTTAATGTAATACAAAATTGCTAAATCAAGCCCCATGTCTGTGACAGAACATAATTAATGAGAAAGCAGGAGCCAATTCAACACTCTTTATTGGGACCTAATTGGCTCAGGCAACAGAGTTGTCACTCAACAAGAGACTTCCTTTAAAGCAATTTTGTTCTTGGTTGTATTACAGAGCCTATTAAATTGTCCCCTCCTTGATCGCACAAAGAAGTATCTGCATGCAATAATTAGCTTTTCCAAGGGGATTTTTTTTAACTCTTTCAGTGGCAGAATAGTTTCAAACTCTGCTGGAGGAAACAGTCTGCCTACAGCGATATATAGCCTCAAGGCTGGGTAATTGTAATCTTGGGATGGCCTGTCAAGAGGTTGCCAAAGCTGGAGCATGCTGCATTGAGCTATGAGCTTCCTATGCATTGGGCAGGGTCAAAGCAAGCACCCCCGGGCTCTCCAGGCAGTCTGTAGAACTCCAGGTGCTATTCAAGGTGTTCTGCAACATAGTGGGACAACTTGTTTAAACTGAGCTGCTAGCTCTTGTGTCCCACTGAAGCAAGTGTCATTCATTCGGGAGGAAAAACCTGTCTTACCTTTCAGAGTTTAAGCTTTAGCACCTCAAGACTACTGGAGAGGCTTGTGTGATTAGTGACCCCGAGCTCAAGGGAGTGGACTGCATTTACCTGTTGGGTTGTCTGAAATGTTTAAACTCTGCCTTATCTCCTTAGGCTCAAGGGGACTAAAACTCAACAACAAACATCAAGGATGCAAAAATGCACAGATTAAAAACACACTGATGCATGACTTTTCTGAAATAAATTAATCCAGATAGTACTGCACCCATTTGCAGATATTTAAGGGGTATGTGAATGAACTGTAAATGAAGTAATAATAAATAATAAAATGGATTGGGTTTATATTTCCCTCCTCTCCTCCCAGCATGCCTGTTCTTTGGTGCATTAAACATTATGTTTGTGCTAGGGGTCTACAACAAATAAGCCAATTTCTGAAGGCCTAAGCCATGACATTTGCATTTGCCATACATGCAAATTTTATCCTCAAAACAATTTATTCTCAAAACAAACAAAAACAATACACATACACCCAATTTTATTTTATAATTTTATTTATTGTAAATTACCTTGGCTTCTATTCAAGATAGACGTGTTTCACACAAACAACAGTATTCTAAAATTCACCAGGCTTTCATTGGGTCTTCTGACTGTGCTTATCAGGGGATATTAGTGCTCATGAAAATATTAACAGAAAAGAAAACAGAGGACATTGATTTCTGTGCTCCCATTTTGTGGTATATAAATTAGAAGGTGCTGGCTTCAGAATTTTGGATGCCCCTGGGCAAGGCAACGCATGAAGTGAGGGTTTCAAACTGAGAATTCTCTCATGCAATCTCCAGTCTTCTCAGGTGCTCCATGCAAAGTGAGAATGGATGTGCTATTGGAAAGGTAGTCCCTTTGCTTATTGTCAGGTCCTATCAAATATCTGAATTTATCGCCCTCTGAAGCGAGCCCATGATGTCCATTTTGCTTGCATCAGGCGGGCCTGAGAGAATAGCATACCAATACAGACAGACCTTTCATTAGGCATAACATTAAAACATCTGCACAGGGTTTATGCATTTTGAGGGATAAGGTACTATATATCATCAATAACAATAAATTCACACTGGAGATGTGATACTGGAGAAGTCAGAAGTTTTAAAAACAAAATCTTTTCCTTAACTATATAAAGCATGTTTGAGCTCCAGGACATGACCTCCAATTGTGGAAATCGTTGATCCTGCATGCTGAGGCTTGATTAAACACAACCAGGTACAACACATAAAGCTGCCTAGTGTTGTCTACTCTGACCAGCAGCAATCCAGGGTCTTGCATATCACTTACTACATTCTTTTAACTGAAGATGTTGAGGGTTAAACTTGGGACCTTCTGTGAGCAAAGTGTAGATGCTCAACCACTGAGCCATAGCCCTTCCAAACTAATTATTTGACTTATCAACTGTACAGATTTTATATGTCTGGGTTGCCTATACACATGGAAAACATATCATCTGAATACTCCACCATGCTCATACCTGTAAATGTTCTGATTTTTGAAGTGTCTGTTGACTTATGCACAAGATGAGACCACGGCCACAGTTCTGGATTAATTCTCTGAAACTGGAGTAAGGGTATTGTAACATCAGCATATTATTCATATTAACATATTATTCTTATATTAACAATATATCAACTGTTAATAAGTTGAATTGCATCTAGAATTTGGATTTCATAAAGTGAAACTGAATACTCAAATTTAAACTGGGGGTTTATTTGATTATGCCAAGGGATCAGATACAGTAACAGCACTGTATAGAGCCATTTCCAGTACTCATGTATCCTGGACAACAATATACGGAAGGAAAATTCCTCTCTGCGAATACTGTCTATTTCACTCCATCTTATGTGTGTTTAGCTTTCATCTAAGGGAGCCCTCTGTCTCACTGTGTGTTTAAATAGGATTGTCATCTAGGATAGAAATATGATTTAAATACTGTATCAAAATTAATTTTTAATATGCATTTTGAAAGTCTACAATAGTGAATGCTGATATATAATAAAAATATAAACTCTGAATATACACACAATGAATCTGACCTGAATACAGATCTTAAATTTACTTTTCACCTGAATCACCTCTTGAATTTTTGTTTCTATGTGTTTGGATAAACCCCATCTGTGCCTTCAGCGAGTACATTTCCACCCTGGTTTATATGGAAATATTTGTTGGTAAGTTAGAGAGTTGCTGGTGGTGACATACTGCCAGTCACAGGACAGACTGGTTGTACAATGATATCCTCCATTCAGTTTAAATATTGTTGGATGGAGCCCAGGAAAAAGTCTGATACTTAGAAAAGAAGAAGAAGAAGAATACATTTTCTTTTTAAAATGTAACTAATGTTTACAAATATTCTAAGAGTATATGGATACCACATATTTTATTTTCTTCCTCATTTGCACAGTAGAACAAAACAAGAGATGCTAATTGACATTTGCACAAATTGATTACAACCACATCCACAATAGAGAAATTGCAAAATGGCTTTCAAAAGTGGCTTTAGTACATAAAACAAAAATAACAATATTAACAATGTTCTTTCCCTGGTGACTTTTTGGTCTTTTAAAAACAAACATTTCTTAACCAATTATATATACACAAATGTTATAATGAGAGCAAGCACAGCTGAGCTGACTATCTTTCATTTAAAATATGCACTTTCTTTTCAGGAACAGTTCTAATCCAATCTCTGAGGGCCAGACCAGATGCTGGGAATTCCATGGAGGGCCCAGTTCTGGTCAGGTTACACCTCCCCCAACACCATTTTCCTGGGCTGAAATGACAGCAGGAAGCCATCATTTGACCCATTGGGGAAACATCCAGGTAATAATGTTTCCTCAATGGGGTAAATAACAGTTCCCTGGAATTGCACTCCCACATGCCTGATAATGGAATGTTGTAAAATATTGTGAGCTCCATTCATGGATCTTCTGGCATTTCATCTGTTTTGGCCTTAAGAAGTACAACCCAGCCTCACTCATATGGCAGAGAGCCAGTATTAGCATGAAAACTATGAAGAATGCACTCCTGTAGTCATACCAACATAGTTCTTCATCAGTGCCATCTACCCACAGTTTGCTTGGAACCTAGCCCTAATGTGGAGTTGTTACCAGGTTTGATGAGTGTGTTCAGAACCTCAGGCCCATACAATTGTGCCCTTCTCTGACTGAGACCTTAAATTGGAACTATTCATCTCAGAGTTCTTGTAACTCCAGAATTTGATAATTATTATGATAATTTTTATTGTTATGATACAGAAGAATAAAAAGAATCTCAAAGCGGCTTATGATCACAATCTCTTCCATTCCCCACAACAGGCACCCTGTGAGGTAGGTGGGGCTGAGAGAGTTCTGAGAGACCAAGGTCCCCCAGCAGACTTTGTGTGAAGGAGTGGGGAATCAAGCCCAGTTCTCCAGATTGGAGTCTGCTGCTCTTAACCAATACACCATGCTGGCTCTCACTACTCCACCTACTACTACTACTACTAATCATTGCTTCTTTTGTAGGGTGAATGCAACAGCAGCAAAGGGAAAGTACCTCACTGACATTCCTGAGAAGATATATTGCCGGACCTGAACCTGAGGCTAGCATTTCAGACTTTTCAGATGAGAAGTCAAAGCCAACTTCCAACCACTCAAGGGTGTTCACTCTCCTAAGAGTCCTTAAATAAGATTTAGCAAAGAGTCATCCCTGTCAGAGTCATTTGGGATTTAGAGCTCTCCAGGGCTCTGCAATGTATTGATTTGGTTTTTTTTTTTAAGTCCTACTTCTTCTATGTACTTGATACATGATATGTGTACTTGATACACACTAACTGTTCCTGTGCACACAATCCTTTGCTAAGAAAGACGTGTTCACTATTCCTTGCCTCAACAGCACAAAAATTACAGGCACAAAGGAAGAAGGTTTTCTCCGACCTCATGCCTCCACAGAGGTTTGGGGGGTTTTTTTTGTGTGTATGGTGGTACTTACCAGTACTGAATACTGACATGATTTGGGGGGGCTCTCCTATGTCCTGAGGGGGGAATTGGAGGAAATCAGTGCAATCTTATATATGAGAAGGGCGTTGTGCAAACCAAGTATTTTCTAAGGATGATACTGAATTTTGTGAATACACTTTTGATTCACATGAACCTATTGGAATATATGAAGCTTCTTTGCACTGAATCAGACCACAGGTCCATCAGAGTAATGACTATCTACTCAGATTGGCCATGGTTCTCCAGGATTTGGGGCAGAGGTCTTCCATATCACCTACTACCAGATCCTTTAAGTGGAGATGCCAGAGATTGAACCTAAAACCTTCCGCTTGACAAGCAGATGCTCTACCACTGAGCCATAGCCCTCCCCAAAGGTTTCAGTTTCTGGTACAGTTGGCACAGTTGTTTCTGGGAACAAAACTACAATCATTGGGGTGGATCCCATAGATGTAGTCTACTAGGGTGGCACTTTTCTTTCCTTTGGGTCAAGAAGCCTTTTCTAGGACTTCTGGTCTATGGCGACACGCAGGCAGATGCATCTCCTGGACGTCCCGGGGATGCAAA
>NW_015160859.1:86269-98783 GCF_001447785.1 Gekko japonicus | reverse complement strand
CTCCCAAATGCATAAATGAAAACACGGAATAAAGAGGGGGAAGTGGAAAAATAAGCATTTGAAACTGTTTTCAGAGACTTACCAGAGCGCAAATATCAGAGACTTTAGCAACTTTTCGATAAGTAAACAAATCCAAAAAGATGGCGGGGAAGAAAACGGAGAAAGAAAAACTTTTGAAAGTGAAACTAGTGGGTAGTCCTCAAACGGAAGAGACCACTGAACTTTCAAAAATGTTGGCAGATTCCTTGCACCCTCTGCTGGATGAGATGACTAATATCAAGCAACAACTGTCAATAATTGGCCAAAGCTTGGCTTCACAGCAGTTACAATTGACTCAATCCTTAAAAGCAACAGAGCAAATGGGGGAGAAGGTAAAGGAAATGGACGCCAATACTAAAACAGTTAAGAAAAAGGTGCAAAAGCTGGAAATGAAGCAAGCCACAAAAGAGTCACAACTTTTACAGCTGCAAATGGAGAAAGCCAATTTGGTCCTACGGTTTCAAGGGGTCCCAGAAATTAAAGGAGAGAATCGGAAGCAACAGCTGAGTGAAGCAATATCCCCAATGACAGATTTGACACTGGAATATCTCTACAGCGAGATGGATGTGGTCTATAGGTCATATTCCTCATACATCAAGAAAAATAATCTGCCTGGGGAAATAGTAGTCAGATTCTTGAAGAGACATGTGAGAGACTCTATTTTGAAAGCAACTATGGGAACTCCCTTGAAAATTGGGGACAACAACATCAGGATTTTAAAAGACATTCCATTTGATATAAGACAGAAGAGAAAGAATTATAAAGAACTAATCATATTTCTACAAACAAATGGCATCAGTTACAGATGGTTAATCCCAGAATGCGTCATTTTCAAACTTCACAATAAAAAAGAAAAGATTGACTCTGTTCTTAAGGCATGTGATTTTCTGCAAACACAGCTTGGGGAACCAGCTGAGGACGAGAAGGAAGAAGAAGAAAGCAAATCTGATGGTGCGTTAGGCTCGGGGTCTTTGGACGAGGACTCACCCTCTGAAAAGGGGGCGACTGCCCCCAAAAGTTCATATAAATTGAGGATTAGAAAAGAGAAGAATAAATAGTGGCTGAAGGACTCTGATTTGTGCCTGAAAACTCTTAAATGGTTTTGGAATGCTCGGGGGGTTTCTTTAAGCAGTTAAATGAATAGTTAAAAGATAATTAACCTAGCATAACCGACTATATTCATTGTTTTGTTAGCTTTTTAAAAAATAATGTTGCGTTAAGCTGATTAATGATCTCCTACTCTTGGGATTTTAGTTATTAGTGGGTCTTTTTTCTTTCTCCTTAGATGTAGTTCCCCTTCCCATATTTTTGGTTGTAGTTTGTAGTTTGTAAAAAATCAATAAAAAATTCCCCTTAGGGGGATCCAAAAAAAGAAGGAAAAAAAGAAAAGAAGAAGCCTTTTCCAGACACAAAGGCTCTTTCTAGCTATGAGAATGGATCCACAGGATCTAGCCCATTTTTGTTTTGACAATATTAAAAAAAATTCTATAGGCATTTTACTTTTAAAACTGGTGCCTGGTTCTGCATCAGTTACATATAAATGGGGAAAGCAGGCCTCACAATGAAAACATACAAACATAAAAAGAAACAAAAAGGGCATCTTTGTACATCCCCAGGATTTTTGCACGCTGTTTATAGCCTCAAATGTTTTTAATGGAGAAAACAGAAAGCACATATTTTAAATATAAAGGAATTAATAGAGCCATCCATCCATTGTTGTATGCCACATGAGAACAAGAGTGCTATGCAGGCAGTGAGCCTTTTGCTGGACTTGTGTACCAAGAACCTGATTATATATGCTTTTGAAGGGTGTTTGCTTAGTTCAGAAGATCTGTGAGTATCTATACTTTTCTGTTACTAAGGGTGGTGTGGGCACCGAGTGAGGACGACATAACAAATAATAATTTGGAGCAAAGAGGCTACAGCTTTATTGATCACAGCATTCAAGGCATTTGGTGCAGCATAGGGCTGGATCTAAGCATTGGGTGACCCGACCATTGGCTGATGAACTGCATCCCGGCCCACCTGCTGGGGAAAACCAGGAGTGACAAGAGGCTGGTCCCACAAAGGCACAAGCACCTGCATGGAACCCTTGCCACCTGTGAGTGGAGCCAGGCAACTGCCTCCAAGCTGGACATGCTGCTAAATGACTCCTGAAACCCCATTAGGGGGTCACCACCAGGGAGGTAGGCATGCAGGCACAGCCTCCCCACAAAATGGATGTGGCCCAATGCCTAAAACTGCCCTAAGGCTGTGACAAAGAATTACATGAGAAACTATAAAATGCAATAACCAAAACCAGAAAAAAACAGAGTGTCCAAAGCAGCAAGCAAACAAAACCCCAGGGTAATGGACTTTAAATAGGCAAGGTGCAGGGCCAGGCAACCCAAATGCTCAACCAAACATAAATACAAAAAAATATAATGGACACATATCATGGAATAAAACATCATGGACACAGAGAACAAAACAAAATGAAATCTTTTCTTTGACATGCTTTTATATGGTGCGGGACTGCTAACTGGTATAGCCAGCAACTAATGAGCAATCCTTACAAACAGCTAATGTGCTGCTCCCCTTTCTTGTTCCTATAAATTTCCCCCCTTTGCCTTACACAGCATTGTAACATTGATAGCCACATAACATTTAACTAAATGGAAAATGGCAGTAAATACTATTTTGATAACTATATTGATTACAAAACTCAACATTGTATTATGGAGATAGAGCAAGATGGGTCCAGTAGCACCTTAAAGACTAACAAATTTGTGGCAGGGTGTGCCCTTTCATGATTCACTGCTCTGAAAAAGTGACAGTGACTCACAAAACCTCATACCCTGTTACAAATCTCACCCCCTCCCCAAACCCCTTCCTCCCTAGGCTCTACCCCCAAAATCTCCAAGTACCTCCAACCCAGACCTGGCAACCCTGTCCCCACTCCATGGCATGTTTTGGATGGAAGATTAAAAATCGCCAGCTGACTTGCCTCCAGTGCTCTCCTTACCTGCACATAAAATAACCCTAGACACCTGACCCTTCTGTTTTTTGATAAGGACAATTTGAGGGCAAGGGCTGGGGGGGAGGAGGCAGGTTGCAGCCTGAGTCTGGACCCGGAAAGTCCTCAGAAGGTCCCAAGAGCAACCACCCCTCCCTAAAATGGAGGAGTGGACGAGATCCAGAAAAAGCTTGCAGGGGAAGGGGGCGCCCGGTGGAGAAAGACAGGCTTGAGAAGGGAGGCTGGACAAAGGGTGTGCATCCCAGTCGCCAGGCAGGTAAAGGTGCACCTTTGTCTGCCAGGTGGGGTGCTGGAGTGGGCAGGGGAAGCTCTGGCTCCCTCCCTCCCTCCCTCCCTCCCTCCCTCTCAGCTGTCGGGTGGGGGCCCAGGGCTTGTGGGCTGGCCTGGCAGTTCTCTTCCTTTGGATGGGCGCTCTCTCTTTCTCCCTTCCCTCACTGCTCTTAGGAGGCTGGGCTGGTGGGCCCAGTGAAACAGCCGAAGCTGCTTTGGAGCACTCCAGCACTGCATCCATTACTTTCTTCTGGCACGCCAGCATGGGGTGGTGGTGGTGCTCAGCGAGAAGGAGCCACCACACCACCTTGCTAGCTGGCCTTGGCTCTAGAGAGGAAAGCCCCCTGCTGCCCAGAGCCATGCAAGACAGTGGCCAGCCAAACACCCAGTGCACTGAACTCTGGCAATCCCCACCCCACCGCCTGTCCACCCGGAGAGCATGCTGCATGGCCAGGACGGGCAGGTTGGATGACCTCCAGTCCCAGCTCTTCCTGGCGGTGCCAGTGAGGGCCCAGTGAGGGTGCACCCAGGCTATGACGGCTCCAAAAAGTGCAGCATGCACCGCTGCCATATGAGCCCGGGATGAGGGGATGGTCGCCTGCTGCTTGGGACTCACCTAGGTCTGCCAGCATTGGCTTGGGAGGAATGCAGGCAGCCAACAAGCAGATCGCCCGCCAAATGAGGGATGCCGGGAGTGGGCAGAGCTAAGGAGGCAAGGCAAGTAGTGGACTACAGTCTTTGAAGCCAGACATGCCCGCCGATGGTCAGAGACCTGGGGCACTCTAGCCTTCATCTCTATGGCTAATGCTAGAGCGTCACAACATGGCCAATTCTTTGTCCCCCGCTGGCCAATTCTTAAAAAGCGGGGTGGGGGATCTCAAATCTGGGGACCCCCGCCCTAGTGGGGGAATTGGCAAGCCTACTTCTGCTTGAATAATATTTTTTACATTTTCATAAAATGGCTTTCCGCCAAAAATGGATGTCTTTCCCCTTTTTGGTAAAATTAAGTTTTAGCATATAATATATCCCCCTAATACTTACATGCTTTTGTATGTCTTTCTGGGAAGGAAGAATTAGCAGTACACTAATTCTGAAAAGGCTAACAGGTCCATACAGTACAGTAGGGTTGCCAGGTCCCTCCTGGCAACCGGTGGACAATGGGGGGAACTTACCAGTAGAAAGAAGGCCCAGGCTATATGCCAGCATTGCGCAAGAAGTGAGGTCATCATGCCAGCGACTTCCAGATTACACTCTGGTATTTGGGCAAGAATTTTATGGTAAAACTGGCTTCTATCATAAGTTTTTGCCCAAATACCAGAGCGTCACCTGAAAGTCACTGATGTGATGTCATCACTTCCTGTACGACACCAGCAATATGGCCTAGGCCTTCTTTCTACTGGTAAGTCCCCCTGCCAGCCAGCTGATTGGTGGCGGGGTGGCAGGGCCTGGCAGCAGAGAACCCCCAAGTCCACCAGGACACAGTATTAATTTGGTATTCCCTAGAAGGCCTACAAACTGAGTTTAGATTTCTTCGGATTTTTTTCTTGTTGTTTTGTTGTAAGTACTGCTTGGAAATTTGCAGAAACACTAATCCAGTACAAAACATTTATTATGAAATAAAAACAAATTCAGGAAGCATCTCTCAAATTACTTGACAGTTAAAATGGTACAAGGTGATACTTAGACAAGGAATATTATTCAGCCAGCTGAAGACTGAAGGGAAGGAGATTGTTGCTCTTTCAAGATTCACTACAAATATACTGGTGGAGGGAGGCCCTGTAAAGAGGCAGATTTTCTTGCAACAATCCAACTGGAAAGCAGGGTTGGCAACTCTGGTTTCTCCTGCCTATTTCTGTGAGCTTCCTTGCTCATTTAACTCCTACAATTTCCCTTTTATAGACAGACAGACAGACAGACAGGGAGGGAGGGAGGGAGGGAGGGAGGGTTCGTAAGTATGTTTGGTTGCACCTCCTAATATGTCATATTGAAATGACCTCTTGCACTAATTTTATGCATGGTAAAATATACATTTTTATGTACTTAGCAATGTCATGTAGGACAAATGTCAAGCATCTTTGAATTGTACCTCCTCCCTATTCCAAGCTGAGGTCTGAAGCTAGTTTGTGAACATAAGAACATAACAGGTCCCCTAGAGGGATGGTGGTCCACCTGGTCCAGCATCTTTTTTCACATTTATGGAGAGCTAACAATCAAGACATAGAGGCCAAGGCCTTCCCCCGATGTTGCCTCCAGCATTGTTTTTCAGGGGTTTACTGTCTCTGAATGTAGAGGTTCCCTTTTGTCATCAAGGCTAGTATCCACTGATGGACCTCTCCAGCATAAGTTTGTCAGATCCTCTTTTAAAGATTTCTATGTTAGTGGTCATCACCCCACCCAGTGGGAACCACAGTGCCTGAAATCACAAACCAGAGTTTGTTGAGCAGTACCTTCCCTTTTGTGTGCCAGGCCACAGAGACAGCAGTATGGATAAGATCTTTTTCTTGTTGGGGAGAAGAAGCAGACAAAAGGGGGGGGGGGTCTGGAAAAAACCCAGGAACAACTGGGATTTGTATGACCATGTTGCTAAATGTGATGCTGAAGAGAGTTAAAGGGATTTATTAGTTCTGGGTAAATAATTATGCAAGGACCTTCTTTTAAAAAGGCTAAAGTACAATGTCATAGTGGTAGCACTTGCCTTTCTGAAAAAATGCTGACAGAACAGGCCATCATTATGTTTTATGGTCTAGTTATCTGTGATTTGAAAAAAGTGGATGGACTGTTCAAATTTATTCTAGGACCACCTATGGGTTTCAACATGCTGAATGGCTCAGTATGAATAAAACCCTGCAAAATCAGCCTATTTGGCATTTTAGCTGTATTTTAATATCATCTGCAGCATTCTCCATTAAAGTAACATCTCTGCAATCAGTCTAGTATAAAAGGCCTGTTTATTATAAATTGGTCAGCCTGTTACATGCCTGTCTCTCCTGATGGATAAAGTGAGGGGAGATTGTTATTCAGATAACATGTGACACAGTTTGCAAAATGATTAACAAGCCACAGTGCTTTGGGCATTACGCAAATAATTTATTTCATTTCATTTTATTTCTGTTTTACCAAGTTTGTTTTCTTTTCCCTCTGATCAGAAAGAAAACGCCTTGCCACTAAATTACACCTCTCTCCCAGATGATGTCTGAAATGCAGCTATAACACAGCCACCAAATGAAAAGAAAATTGTCCTTCCTTTTGTTATCTCTTTTTTTAATTAGGAGACTCGCTTAACGGTTTGCCTGCTATGGTTGAGAAATGTTGTCAGGGTAAGCAATTGCCATTGATTTGGTATGAATATGCCAGGAGAGTGTGATCGCTTTGCCTTGTTAGTATATATTAATTACCCCAAACAGTAGACCTCTACACCTCTGGAATCACTCAAAGTTTTCAGAAAAAAATCGTCAATCTTTCGAGCTCACCACAGTGTATCTCAGAGGTGGAAACTGCATATACTCCTGATAAATAAAGGCCATTTTGTTATGCCCACTCTCCGATGCATTTCCTGCTGTGACATCTTTAAAAGAACATGGTGTAATCTATTGAGAAGCACAATGCATTATTACTGAGGATTCCTCCTCCCCATACATTCATTGCTGTTAGTTAAGAAGGGAGAAAAATCACTGATAAAGAAGAATAAGGGGAGGGGAGGGGCGATGGCTCAGTGGTAGAGCATCTGCTTGGCATGCAGAAGGTCCCGGGTTCACTTCCTTAAAAAAGGATCAAGCAGTAGGAGATGTGAAGCATGTCTGCCTGAGACCCCAGCGTTTGAGTAGACAATACTGATTTTGATGGACCAGTAGTCTGATGATTCAGCATAAGACTGCTTTGTGTGTGTTCAGTAAGACAGGTTGTATTTATATTAAGTGTTATATATCCAACAAACTGTGAGCAGTGTGAAATTTGTGGAGCAGAACTTTTCTGCCATTCCCTTCTGCTCCAGTTCACTGAGCCCCCTGAAATTCTGTTCCAGCTCAGGAACAGCTTGGATGGCAAAGTGGGAGTCTGCAGTGGGAGGGGAAAAGGAGCAAAAATCACCTTCTCATCCCTCCACCGATGGGAGGCCACTTCCATCAGCAGAAAAGGAAGTAGGATACAAGTGAATGTTTCTTCATCTTTTGGCTGAGTAGAAGTTACTTTCCTGGAGACCTGAATTCCTTTCAGCTTCAAGTTCTTTTATCAAGGAATGCTCTCGAAAGTTGAGCCCTAAGACTTTTCTGTCCCTTGGAGTTAACCATCAGCGGCCTTGTACAATACATTTTTATTTGAGTTCTAATGTAAAAATACTATGACAGGTTTTGCACATTATAGTTAAAGGGAAGGGAGATGGCAAATGAGCATGGAACTTACCTCACAGCCTACTCAGTTTCTTCCCTTTACCAACCATTCCCTTTTAGAACACCATTTCTGTAAAGAAGGGAATGGCAGAAAAGTTCTGCTCCACAAATTTCACACTGCTCACAGTTTGTTGGATATATAACACTTAAATATAAATACAACCTGTCATCCTCTGTTTTACCCCTTCCCACCACCCCCAAGTTCATTTCCCTCAGAAAGGCTTCCAGATCCCTGTTTCCATCACAAACATAGAACATCTGTCTGTTGTGGAAGAAGAGACACAGCAAGGACCATAAGGATTTGGGTGAAATTCCCTCCTCCAACCTCCTTTCTCAAGAAATCAAGTCCTTCCATACCTGCTTTGAAATTGCCTGGGATTTAAAGATGAAAAATAAAGTTATTCCATAATATTTTGTAAGTGGAAGTCCTTTGTAAATTCCTCTTAGAAGATGTTCAGAGCTCAGTGACTTATGCTGTGGTAAAGTTTTGTTGCTTAGCTATTAGAAAACGTAAACTTATTTTAGCTGAAAAAATTATATGATTCTCTTATTCTCTATTTTACTTTACTAATTTTATTAACTCTCTCCTGTTAATGTTTTTATATTATTCCCATGTTATTACTGTTTTAATTCCTTTTATATCAGAATTGTACTGTTTTATTGGCTCCTGCCGCAATAAATTAGATTGATTGATTGAACTGGAGAAAAATTATTATATTTATATCCTGCCTTTCTTTTAAAAAAGAAAAACACAAAGCCACTTTGTTGTTGCTGTTTGGTCACACAGTTGAGTCTGACTCTTCGTGACCCCACGGACCACATCACGCCAGGCCCTACTATCTTCCGTCGTGCTCTGGAGTTTTTTTAATTTCATGTTTGCTGCATCGATAACACTGTCTAACCATCTCATCCTTTGCCATCCCCTTCTTCTTTGACCTTCAAAGCCACTAACATTTATTATTTCAACCCGCTCAGTCTAGAGGAAGTCGACAAATTGCTCCTAGCTGTACGCCCTATCACATGCCTCCTTGACCCATGCCCATTGTGACTAATTAAAGCTGGCCACAAGGGGTTCCGGGGTGCCTTGAGGGAGATTATCAACAAGTCCCTCTCTGAGGGGCTGTTCCCTGAGGCACTTAAGGAGGCAGTGGTACACCCTCTCTTGAAAAAGCCATCTCTGGATCCGTCCGAATTGGCCAACTATCGGCCGGCTTCCAACTTGCCCTATTTGGGCAAGATAATAGAGAGGGCAGTGGTGATGCAGCTACAGGGCTTTTTAGATGATGCTTCTGTTTTAGTTCCCTTCCACTCCAGCTTCTGCCCGGGCCACAGATTGGAGACAGCACTGGTCACCCTGACAGATGACCTCCGGAGGCACCTGGATCAGGGCGGATCAGCAGTGCTGCTGTTGTTAGATCTGTCGGCCACGTTTGATATGGTCGACCATCAGCTACTGACCCACTGCCTCACCGACGTTGGAGTCCAGGGACTAACCTTGCAGTGGCTTGTCTCTTTTCTCCAAGATCGGGGACAGAGAGTGGCGCTGGGGGATCAGCTATCCCGAAGGCACCCCTGGAATGCGGAGTGCCTCAAGGGGCAGTGCTGTCCCTGATGCTTTTTAACATCTATATGCGCCCTCTTGCCCAGATTGCCCAGAGGCATGGGATGGGGTGTCAGTCCATGCCAATGACCCGAGATAGCTGCAGAAGGCCGAAGAGTCAATTGGAATATGAAGAATGTTGCTAGCACTTAATCTTGTTTGAATTTTAATGCTGCATTTATTAATGTATGTGATTTTATTATGATTGTATTATGGGAATTTTATCCATCTGTAAGCCGCCCTGTGCCAGCTTTGGCTGGGAGGGCAGTATAAAAATTTAATAAATAAATAAATAAATAAATAAACATTCAGTACAAACTGATGACAGCAGGTCAATGGAGGGGGTCATGCTGTCTTTCGGCTGCAGACAGGGCCCTTGAAAAGAGCACTGTCCCCTCCACAGCCCAGGCCAGCAGGGCATAGATGAGTGTCACTGTAATCCTTGTTGCCAGCCCCTCTGCAGTGCAGGGGTGGTGTTGGTTCTGGTACAATCGGTCCTCCTGAGCAATGGTCCACCTGGATTTTTTTCAGTAAAGTAAATGGCTGCAGAAAAGCTAATTGCTGGGGGAAAGATGGGAAATAGTTGAGCCAGGCATGCCAGTGGAAAGAGCCTTGCAGGTCTCTCCACCTGTTCTGTTAAGCTACAGAATGGTTAGCCACGTATGGAGTCCGAGAAGGGATTAATTATTTGATTGTTATATTGCATCATTTACAAATTTTAAACACAAGTTACAGAATTATCTAAAGAAATCTAAACTCCATTTACTAACTCATGGTTCTGTTGAATTTCAGAAACTGAAGCCCCACTGTTGTGATGTAATAATGAGAAAGAAAATGGCATAAGGTAAATGAGTAATTGAGCTGATATAAATAAAAAACCATAATAGAAATAGTACAAAGAAGACTGAAAAATAACGTTGCTATATAAATATGCCTTTCTCTGTGCGGGTTGCCCTCACCATACGGATATATTTACAGTTTAGATTGCTAATATGGTACTAAAAACACAAGGAATGTTTGTACCTCATCATTTTGAATGAGTGATCATTGAAATTCACTGTGGCAGAGCAATTTTTTTTTAAATGCCCTAATTTGTTATAATAAATTACGCTTCTTCAGCACAAGTTAATTAACTCTCTTGTGTTTTTGCAAATCAAATGTATTTAACAACTAGCAGCCCAGACTGGATTGCCATCTTTTACAACATAGTGTTAAGAGAGAAATTCTAATCTGAAAGGAATAGCATTAGAGAGACTTGTGCCAATGGGGGTGGGGGCAGCTTTATCAGAGTTATATTGGTTGTATAGCTTTCCATTATGTTAAAATATTCTCATCTTTTGACTTCTGGGAAACAGAAAATGCTGGCTGCTTTGCACATTTCTAAAACATAAAGCACCACCTTTCTCCTGGTTCTGGAAATTTAAATAACTATCCATTCTTTCAATTTTGAATGTTTCTTTAAATGTGCTTTTAAGTAGAGAGGCACAGTAGCTGAAGGAATGGTAAAAGTCTTCTGTGTGAATGAGATCCATTAGATTCTTTCCAGCCAGTCCTGTACAGAATTCTTGGCACATCAAGCATCACAAACAATACATTAATATATAGATAGATAGATAGATATGCTTTTTTCAATGTTTTATGTAGTGCTTTGATCTAGTTGTTTGGGTAGGAGACCACTAAGAAATAACTGGATAAAATGAGTATTAAAAAAAACACTGAAGAAAGCAATGTATAGATATATCTGCCTGTGATCTTTGACTATTGCAAAACATTCAGTGTGGAACTGCCCTAGAAAACTTGTCAGAAGACAGTAAGTCTGATCCACACAGATGTTCTTCAGAAGGCTTGTGGGTTTACTGAAATGGTTTGAGAAACTGTTTGACTACACTTTCTTCACCCACACACATGTTCACGCATGTGCGCGCACACACACACACACACTTCTGCCTTTAATAGACTGCTATAGGCCAGACAATAATTCTCCCCTTCACTGGCATCTCAATGCCAGTTTGGTGTAGTGGTTAAGTGTGTGGATGCTGATCTGGGAAAACCAGGTTTGATTCCCCACTCCTTCACTCACAGCTGCTGGATGACCCTGGGCAAGCCATAGTTCTGTCAGAGGTGTTCTTGAAAAAGATCAGTTTCTGACAGAGCTTTCTCAGCCCCACCTACCTCACAGGGTGTCTGTTGTGGGCAGGGGAAGGGGTTTGTAAGCCGCTCTGAGACTCTGAGTAAAGGACAGGGTATAAATCCAATCTCTTCTTCTTCTTGTGAGATAAGGAGAAAGCTTCTACTTCCCACTTTTCTCCTCCCTTACCTTGGTAGAGTGAGCATGAAGTAGGTAGAAACTTGAGGGAAGAAGTTCAGAAAATATTCCAGAAAGTCAGAGATCAAATTGTAACATACCACATATCTCTCCCTTATATATAAAGCCATAGTGGGGCCCAACATTCCAATGCACACCAACAGTGTTTGGAAGCTTGAACTGTCAGTCAGAAGATGCTGGCTGGGTTGACTGGCTGCTTTGTGTAGTCCCGCCCACGTCAGCCCCCGCCGGTTCAACATTCTATGCCCACCAAAATCAGTTGGCTCTGTGATATGTCAATCATAAGGTGTCTCTATCCACTGGCTGCATTGCCTGAGTTCTCTCACACCCACTGCAGCCTAGGCCACTCTGCTCTGATTGGGCCAGTGTTTCAAGGTCATTTGCATATGGAAGCTGATTGGACTTCACTCCATTCCACACCTCAAACCCCCCCCCCCCGCAAGACAGTTGGAATTGTCGCATATGGGACCTACTGTATTCTGAGGTAAAATCTGTCCTCACTCACAACACATCACTTCCCCTTCAAAAGAAACAAACCCAATAACACAATCATGCCACACCACAAGAAAGACAGATCACACCACAAGCAGAATACCACAAGGCAAAAAATGATAGGAAACGGTGCCACCAGTCACCCCATTACTGCCACAGATGGTGTGCAGGTCCCAGGTTCATATTTTAAAAGCTGCTTGGGGGATTATGGACCATTCACACATTTTCAACCTTAACATACCTCACAGGGTTGTTGTGCAGATGATACGGGGGAGAGGAGAATGATGTCAGCTGCTTTGGTTCCCACTGCAGGGAAAGACTGCCCTTTCCCTAGGTAGAGGCTGTGGGTGGGGGGATGTAAACCTGAAGACAGGCAGGCAGATAAA